>NC_080671.1:293102706-293402706 GCF_030247195.1 Topomyia yanbarensis | reverse complement strand
GAGATAAAAATGCTTCGAGATAGCAACTCAAAATCCAGCTCATCGAAATGCAAATGATCGACGCGCATGAACACACACGCTTGGTTGAATTTCTCCAACGCCATCATAACTTGCGCTATATTGGAAGAAATCACCAAGACACAAAGCATGTAAGTACTGACACGGTATTATTTTCGATTTTTCGCCCACTAACGATTCCCTTAAAATTTCAGGAAATCAAGCTGTTCCAAAAATGTCTCAAACCGGATTGAGAATTCAAGGCGATTGGCCACCGCAACCGAATAATAACAACAACCTTCAAACTACTCGTCCGGCAGACCAAACACAAACAACGCAATCCACAAATTCGGACAAAAAAGAAAATGCAAAAATCAAAAAATAATACCAAAAATGTAAATACATAAATAATACGACCGCGGAACAATATTGCGGAAGAAACATCTCCACTGTTCTACGAAAATCCTCTATTTAGTAGAAGCACCCCACACTCCGGAAGAAAAAAATATTTTCCAAAATAGGAAAATATTTTTTTCAGTGTGTTTTGCGCTGTGCGCCACATGTAAGTAGGGGTTTGCCCACTACTCGGGTTCTTGTTTGCCCGGCGTACCCTGCTTTTCAGGGCGGCCTAGGTGCTCCTACCGGAATTTCGGATTTTCGTGCAATAACAAATAAAAAGAGGAAAAAACAAATAAATTCTAACTTTACCGTTTATTCTCCCGAAACTCTCCTCTGCTGGTCGTTCCTTACGGTCTGCTGCTGATGACGGCGGAAAGGCGACGGGTTTTTCCGACCGGCCGGGACTCCAACGGCCGAGTTCTCCTGCTGGTATCGTTGGCTGCTCCGGCAGCGGTCCTTTGCAATTAGCCAGGGAGGTGAGCAAGGCTCTTTTGTTGGAACCTCCCTAGCGACGGGGCGAATAATCGCCGGGTCCACTCACTCCCCGTGAATGGCCCAGGTAGGTTCCGCAGTAACCTACCTCAGGGGGAACCTTTGTCCGCCCTGCTTCGTTCTCCTTTACGATTAACTGTGGAGGAGAGCTAGGCTCGTTCGGCTAATCCTCCACAGTGAGAACGGCACTGGTGTTACCTGGGTCCTTTTTGGTTAGCCGAGGAAGCGAGTGGCTCCTTGGTAGTTAGCTTCCTGTTTCGGCGACCGTACACCAGGACTTTTCCGAATGCCCGGACCACAAACCGATACACTGACGGCTTTAATTTGCCGCCGCACGCGCGCACTGCACTTTTATTACGGTGGCGGGAAACTGTCCCGAAAAAAAGAAATACAGTTTTCGAACGTCTGTTCGTGGCTGTGGTCCGTCACTATCTGCCCATCTCGATGGCCGCCTTTTCACTCCACCAAACAACCACCAAAAAACACACCGCCGCATAGCTGTCATTGCCATGGTACAGCATAGTTAGCAATGACTTTTACAGCGAGAGGAGAGCGGAGACCTACCTAAACCCTTTGTTACTAATTCACAAACGGAAAACAAAAATTATCTAACCTATCTGTACAAATAAAACCGTTCACAAACGCGAAAATGAACAAAAATTTACAACTAAATGTGAACGGTACCGAACAGCGGTGAGCATAATTTTACGTAAACAATACACTCTACGGAGTGTATACGCAAAAAAGGGTATATTTCCACCCAGTGCAAAATTGTTACCCTGGCGGGTTACATACTATCAGCGATGCCAGATTTACAGACATGTCTGTATTTTACAGACTTTTGATGTCTCCTACAGACGTAGCCAGAGATCTACAGACTTTTAAAAAGGGTAATAGTGTTTAGTAAAATCGCACTAGAATATCTGTTTTCGAATACGAGTGATTCCTTCACAATAGAATTCTACTTTCAATCTATTTTTAAAGTAAAATTTTAGTGTAACTAGAATTTACACAACCATTTACAGACATTTTAGTTGTTCTTTTACAGACATTTCAAAAAAAACATGTGGCATCGCTGCATACTATAGATATCCATAACAGCTCAACTATGCTGTTGGTATTCATGACGATTTTGTAGAGACTGTAAAAAATAGATAAAATAAAATTAGTAAACAAGCTACGAATACACAAAAATAAATACATTTGATTTCAAACAGAATATAAAATATAAATTTATCCTTTCTGTGATTATATCATTTGTTTACGAATGGAACCAAGAAAATTGACTCCAGCGTTGTCAGATACTTTCATATGAAATCGGTAAAACTTGAATTAAAACAATCGGCATTTATCGGTCTGCAGATTTTGTATGCAAACTATAACGTGCATGTTATTAACGATAAGGCCGGGCAGAATTTGAACTCAATTCTTTATCTGTACAAAAAAATGGCATTCTTTAGGCTTTGTCGGTATGTCGATATTGAGTATAAAAATCGGAATAAATACCGATAAATAAGTATATCTGACATCACTGACCGGTTCTAATCAGCCTGTGCACGCAGACGAAGTCGACCAGCAAGTCGACATAATTTGACTTTCACTGTGAGCCGTGTTTACAAACATTGCTTCACAGTTAAATGACAGTGCACAGTGGTCCAGATCGCTAATTTAGGAGGAATTTTTACTTTCTGACAAACCTGTATAATTTAGCCGTATCATGTCTTAGGATGAATTTGTGTACTTTAGAAGATGCTTCTTTTTATTGGAATAGTTATTAGGGTGGTTCTAATTTATCTAAAATACGAAAATAAACTTTTTACTGATGAAAGATAGAGCTCCACAGTCTTCCACAAAGTTGTAAAGTAACTTATTTTGAATAAATTTGTTGAACATATTAAAGCTCTATCTCTTTTAGTTTTTGTTATACAAGAAATTTAAAAAAAAGATTAGGGCGTTCCTGAAAAAAACGTTTTTTTAGTATAACTTTCATATCTTTTACTTTTTGTTAACACAACCTTTGAACAGCTTATTGAAAACTTCAAGCCGAGTATTTTTCTCCAAGACACCGAAGGTCTAACTTTTTTCTTTAAAAAGTTATGGACACTTTTCGTTAAAAAAATAGCCTATTTCAAGGCTCAATATCGCTGATGCGGGCACCTAAAATTGAATTCTGTTTCCACCACATGAAAGACCATACTTATTAGTATATTTGAGCAAAAATTGGCGAATACGATATTTTTTTAAAATTTGCAATTTAGATTTAAAGTTTGTAGTTTTGCAGGTTCAACGCATTAAAGCATTTACACACATATCGTTGTATTATGAAAAAAGCCACTTTCAAATATCATTCTCTCATCGCAGCAAGCTTTGCATAAGTGAAACGACTGTCAAAAAAGGTTTCTGATTTTATTCGTTTTAAATAAAACTAGTAAATATGGATATTAGTCGAAGAGAGTTGGCGAATTTGCTTATTGCTGGTAAAAAGACAGATGAACTGCTTAAGTTCATTACAAGTAGTAATCCAAATGTAAAATTGAGACTTGTTAGTGCTCGGAAGAAAATAAAAATCTTCATGTTGGAATTTAGAAGGTTGTGGATTCGGAGTAAGCGCACGCAAATTCGGTTTGAGCTGGAAAATTTTGTGTGGCTTGAAGGAAAGCTAAGATTCGAAGTCGAAGGTAAAGGTAAAGGCCGAAAGAGGAAACCATTTTCCGAAATATGTCGCAGAGCCAAAATAAAAAGATTAGGAAAGTTGCGCGATAAGTATTCCACGGAAGAACTTGGTTTAGCGTCAGCCGTCAACGCTAATTCTACTGGTTTCCGTTTAGTTGGCAGACAAATCGAACGATTGTCGAAAAGTCCCGTCAGATCTACCGTAGAGAATTTAGGATCTATGGCTGTCCCGATTGCAGAAGCGTTTACTGCGGAGGAGGCACTTAGATTTATTTGTGAAAATGATTTTTCTAAGGCGCAGTACCAAAACATACGCAGCTCAGTTATGCAGAAGGGTTTGGACATTTATCCCGCGTATAATAAAATAGTAGAAGAAAAGAAACTATGCTATCCGATCGGTATGTACTATTCTCAAAGATTCGTCCCTGAATCAACAATTTTTTTCAGGAATTTCTGTTCAGCCTTCTTGTGCGTATGTTCCCCTTCAAGCTCTTGTTAACCATACCGTGGAACGACTCATCTCGTTTCTGAATATTGGAGTTCTACCACTGCATCCTGAGGATAATACGTTTGTTATCTTTAAGTGGGGCTGCGATGGAAGCAGCAACCATTCCCGGTAGGCAACATTATTTTTCTTCTAAACTTTGACTGACAGTCTCTTTTCCACTTGAACATAGATACAAGCAAATGTGCGTTGACGAAGATGAAAATGGAGAACTATTCGAGTATAACGATTCGCATATATTTGCTCTATCTATAGTACCTTTACGTGTAGTTAGTCGCCGGAAAGATGAGTCAAGAGATTGCATTCTTTGGAATAATGATTTTCCATCTTCAGTATCCCTGTGCCGACCAGTAAAATTAATTTTCAAGAAGGAAAATCCTGAACTAACAAAGGATGAAGTTGCCGCGATGAACAAGCAAATCGATGAATTAGTCCCGACTATAGTAAATGTTAATATGCGCAAGATTCCGATTAGTTCAAGCTTCATATTTTCCATGGTTGATACGAAGGTAGTGAATGACGTAACAGGCACACCGTCTCAAGCGTGTTATATATGCAAACGCTCCGGAAAGCGATTGAATGATCCTTTACTGGAAGCCAGCGATCCACCGGATAGTTTATATGTTTTTTCACCTTTACATGCATTAATACGAGCAATGGAGTTACTATTGAATATTGCTTACCGTTTAGCTCTAGCAAAACCGCGTTGGCGCGTAGGCAAAAATACCAGCGAGCTTAAGGAACGACAAATAAAAATTCGACAAGCGTTACGTGACCGTTTAGGTCTTCGTATTAGCGAACCTTTGCCAGGTGGCGGAAATTCTAACGATGGTAACACAGCTCGAAAATTTTTCAGAAACCGAGATGTCGTTGCAGAAGAAACCGGGTTGGACGAAATGTTGCTAGAACGTATGTATGTGCTATTAACAATCATCAACAGCAAATTGGGAATTAACGCGGATGCTTACCGGAGTTACGCCGAAGATACACGATTGCTTTATGTACGCCTGTATGGTTGGTACGCTCTCTCACCAACCGTGCATAAACTCCTGGTCCATGGAGGAAGCATTATTCAACATAACATGCTGCCAGTAGGTATGTGCAGTGAAGAAGTTCAAGAAACCAGGAATAAAAGTATTCGCAGATTCCGAGAATTCCACGCACGCAAATTCGATCGACTCGTCAATCTTGATGACGTTTTCAAGAGACTTCTTGTTTCATCAGATCCTATAATTTCTCTTAAATGTAAACGTCGAATTCAACGAGCACCGCTGGATATACCTGAAAATGCAATGCATCTACTTTTGAATTAATTGGCATTGAATAAATTCTCCTTATATAAATCATAAATTGTTGTCATAGCCAAATTATTTTTAATGAACACATTCTGTATTGTTGATATGTAAGCAAAACAGAAAAGGAAATACAAAGGCTTTAGGCAATTTCTTTTATGTCGCTATGCGATAAAATTTAAAACTTTGGTTAGTAAATTTAAAATTACATGCTTAAAAAAAATAATATTTTCCAATTTTTGCTCAAATATACTTAAAAGTATGTTCTTTTCTATGGTTCAATCCGAACTTACTTTTATTTGCCCCAATCAGAGATAATGACATTTGAAAAAGGGCTATTTATGAGCGAAAAGTTTCCATAACTTTTGAAAGTATAAAGTTAGACTTTCAGAGTTATGAAAAAACGTGGATTGAAGTTTTCTAAAAGCTGTTCAAAGGTTGTTTTAACAAAATATAAAATTTCTTTCGAACATTAACAAGTCTCAATTTTACATTTGGATTACTACTTGTAATGAACTTAAGCAGTTCATCTGTCTTTTTACCAGCAATAAGCAAATTCGCCAACTCTCTTTGACTAATATCGATATTTACTAGTTTTATTTAAAACGAATAAAATCGGAAACCTTTTTTGACAGTCGTTTCACTTATGCAAAGCTTGCTGCGATGAGAGAATGATATTTGAAAGTGGCTTTTTTCATAATACAACGATATGTGTGTAAATGCTTTAATGCGTTGAACCTGCAAAACTACAAACTTTAAATCTAAATTGCAAATTTTAAAAAAATATCGTATTCGCCAATTTTTGCTCAAATATACTAATAAGTATGGTCTTTCATGTGGTGGAAACAGAATTCAATTTTAGGTGCCCGCATCAGCGATATTGAGCCTTGAAATAGGCTATTTTTTTTAACGAAAAGTGTCCATAACTTTTTAAAGAAAAAAGTTAGACCTTCGGTGTCTTGGAGAAAAATACTCGGCTTGAAGTTTTCAATAAGCTGTTCAAAGGTTGTGTTAACAAAAAGTAAAAGATACGAAAGTTATACTAAAAAAACGTTTTTTTCAGGAACACCCTAATCTTTTTTTTTAAATTTCTTGTATAACAAAAACTAAAAGAGATAGAGCTTTAATATGTTCAACAAATTTATTCAAAATAAGTTACTTTACAACTTTGTGGAAGACTGTGGAGCTCTATCTTTCATCAGTAAAAAGTTTATTTTCGTATTTTAGATAAATTAGAACCACCCTAATAACTATTCCAATAAAAAGAAGCATCTTCTAAAGTACACAAATTCATCCTAAGACATGATACGGCTAAATTATACAGGTTTGTCAGAAAGTAAAAATTCCTCCTAAATTAGCGATCTGGACCACTGTGCAATGTGGCTACGCCACATCGCTTTTGCGCGTGCTGTCCGACTTCCCTAGCAAAAGCACGTGTAAAAGCGATGTGGCGTAGCCACCATGGGGGGTAGAATCGAAATAAAATTGGTAACGCTACCAAAATGTAAACACAAATGAAGGGCCCATATTATTGGCTCGAATCAAAACTCGTCGAAATGTCAATTGATGATAGGTTCATTCGGAGTGTTCATTTGTGTTTGAACTTAAACTAGGGATAGGGGCCCATATTATTGGCTCGAATCAAAACTCGTCGAAATGTCAATTGACGAAAGGTTCATCCGGAGTGTTCATTTGTGTTTACCTTTTGCTAGCGTTGCCAATTTTATTTTGTGTCCAGCACCCAATGTGGCTACGCCACATCGCTTTTGCGCGTGCTGTCCGACTTCGCTACCGCTCAGTCGGACTTAAACTAGGGATAGCCCCTATGTTTGAGTAAGCCGGGCAAACGAGTGGATCACAGGTTCACTTGCTTCCGACGGCGGGTCGGTGGCCACCTCGCCCGGGCCTCGGTTATGCGGCTAAGCCACATCGAAATGGTACCCCTTAAACATTCTAACTTGAATCGGTTGTGTCACCGGAGCCGGAATACGAATTAGATCCAGCCAGCATTTCGGCTGAGTTAAACTGGGAAGTTTAGTAAAATTTAATCTGGAAATAAAATTTTTTTGGCAACGCTCCAGCACCCCGTTGATTTCACCACCTGGGCGCCAGGTTGACGACATGAAATGAACTTTGTTTACTTTCGACAAGTTTTGATTCGAGCCAACAACATCCAGCCAGGGATAGCCCCTACGTTTGAGTAAGCCGGGCAAACGAGTGGGTCACAGGTTCGCTTGCTTCCGACAGCGGGTCGATGGCCACCTCGTCCGGCGGATCTTCAGCGGCTTTGTGCCGCTTCGGTTCCCAGGCCTCGGCTATGCGGCTAAGCCGCATCCAAATAGTACCCCTTAAACATTCTAACTAGAATCGGTTGTGTCACCGGAATACGAATTAGAACCAGTTAGCATTCCGGCTGAGCTTAACTGGGAAGTTTAGTAAAATTTAACCTGGAAATAAAAATTTTCTGGCAACGCTCCAGCACCCCGTTGAATTCTAACGATTTCACCACCTGGGCGCCATGTTGACGATATGAATTGGACTTTGTTTACTTTCGACAAATTTTGATTCGAGCCAACAACATCCCAAATTAACACTCCGGGTGAACCTATCGTCAATTGACATTGCGACGAGTTTTGATTCGTGCCAATACTGTGGGCCCTCAAAGTGCCATCTTATCCCTACCTGAATATACCACATTGCCTTCACACTACATCCCGGTCAGCGAGGCAAGCAGAAAGTTAGCAAAAGTTGAGCAAAGCGAAATTGATGCTGGCAGAGTTTCTGCAAACATTTTGCGCGATTTGTGCGAGAATTCTGGCAACGAATTCGCTCAAATGCAACAACCGTTTCAGACAGAAGCGGTTAAACCAACCGATGCTGCTCACTTTTATCCAGAATCTAGCCAGAAATGTACGGCCAAGATCTCTGCACGCTTCCTGCCACATTTTTGTCAGATGTTTTGCTCGATTCGTGCCAAATTCTACCAGGTAGGAATTGCCAGGATTTTTGCTCAGTTTATGTCCGAGTTATGTCAGGGTTTTGCTCGGTTCCTGTCGAAATTTGCCAGAAAACGCGAGCGAAACCGAGTTCGCCCTAGCTCAATTAACCCGACAGGATACGCACAGAAATCTAACAGGGTTGCCAAACCAAGACTTACAGAAATCTAGCAGAGCAGTCTCTGCCCGAAAATTTGCTCACTGGGATTTACTTTAAGGCCTTAGTATAAAGGTACGCAAAAGGTTTGTTCCAGTACCAGGAGAAACTGGAAGTACTGCGGAGCAAACAGGGAGAAAATCGTTCCTGTATTATCTTCTTTTTCTTCTTCTGGTAGCAAATCGGAGTGAAAAGGAGCAAGAATTTTTTGCTCCGGAGCAACAGGGAGTGACTTCCGTGTACTGGAACAAACCTAAAGAGAGTGCAGAAAGTGAAGCCGAAAAAAGTCTATCCACAGAGAACAGACGTCCATCTTCAGCATTCAACTTGTGTAAAATCTCTAACGGTTTCGAAGGTAGTTTGGATATCTAAACCAGGTGCGCTACTGTCGTCATGTTTTTTTGTGGCTGAGTGCGACAGAATTGACATCGGTTATTCCTCTACCCAGTCAAACTAGTCCGGAACCGATTCGGACTTCCAGCATGAATTCCAGCTCAAATGCGTCAACCGATAGAGTCGGAATCGGTTGTTTTCTTTGAGCTAGATTCCATGCTGAATCCATCCAGGATTTCGAACCGGTTCCGGAATCGATTTGACGGATAGTTGGGATAGGTTGGTGTGGCGGCGCAAGTGTTTTTCGTATATTAATTCAAATGTTTACACACGTTTTTTAAATATTTTTGTTCGATCATGGATGTCTGTTTTCTGTGGTCTATCTATCGAGAAAAATTAGAATACAACTTTGCTGCAGATGTATCAGAGATCACGTAGCATAATCTAATGAAAACAGAATAGGACATTTTTATATGAGTTAGCGTCACAGGGGAAACTGTTCTCCGTTGGCAAGCCCTTGATATAGTCTACTTTGCCGAAGACTTTATTCCGACAAGTGTTTCCACTCACGAAATATGACCCAATATCAAATGAATAGGAAATTCTCAGGCACTCTAGCGCCACCAAGTGGAAGAATTCTAAATTAAAATATGCTCCGTCGAAAAGCCATGGATCTTATGATTTACTTTGCCGAAATGTCCACCCCGCTAAGTATTTCCGATCATGATATATAATCAATATATAAGTTATCTATAGGTCATTTGCCTACTCCCTTGCGCCACCTAGTGGGATAATTCTGCATTAGCCTGTTCTTCATCGGAAAGCCCTTGACATTCTGATCTAGTTTGCCGAAGATACTACCCTTCCAAATGGTCAGCATTTCGTGTTATTAAAAGATGAAATTCATGTAGTTACCTCATGCAAATCGTGTGTTCATCATAAGCCGCTTTTTTCACTTTCGACAGAGCCACCCCAACTACAGCACATGACACCCTCAAATTTGCGCACTTATAACTTTGTCAGCTTTTGTTGGATTGACTTGCAATCTTCACGAGTCGATTTGTTGTTACAAGAAGATTCTTAATTTTTCTCACGAAAAATATTGATCGAATACAGCGCCACCTAGATCTGAACATGTGAAACTGGTGCGTTTCTCCATACATTTGGTCAATTTTCCCATACAAACTTTGAGCCATTTGCGGAACCACTTCCGGTGTACCAAATGAGTTGAAATTTTCAGGGAAGCTTATTAGCTAACATGTTCAGATGCAAGGTTTGAAATTCCGCACTTTGCATTTTTTTCATACAACTTTGGGCCACTCTACTGTGCATTTACTCTAAGACAAGACGTGACCACAGTCTATAGAGAACAGTTGCGCAAAGAGTGAAGTCAAAAAAGCCTACCTATCGAGCACAATTGGAATCCATCTCTGATACCTCTGCAGCAAAATTGGATTCTAATTTTTCTCGATAGGTACACTTTTGAAGTAGAATACTTCTAACGTTTCAATATGGGGGTCCCTTTTCAAAAATTTCTGCTGAGATATTTTCCCAGTTTTCAAATGCGAATAACTTCCGTTGTACTGATCGAAATCGCTATATTTTTGCACTATCCGATCGGTAATATGTGCACGTATATTGTATTTGAACCCGTAAAATGTACGTCTATTATAGATAACAAAAATACTGTAATTTGTTAAGGTGGTAATTATCAGCGCTGATTGGTCCGTACAATTCAACCAAGCAGCGAGCGTTGCTAAGACTGCCTCTTTTTTTTATGAAATGAACTTCGCCAGGTATAAAAACGGCACATAAGAGAAAATTTGTCAGTTTGCTTTCTGACCTCGTAGTAGCTGCTACGTTTTGTGTCAGCTCAAACTCTTCGGTTGGAATATATTCAATGACTGCCTCCAGGCATCGTTCCATCCAATGCAATGATCATACAAAGATCAGCGCACGTCGCAGAAAAGGCAGATCGCTCTTTTTTCGGAGTTCAATACGCGGATTGCAAGTGTGCGCGTGTGAAGGGGTGGTTGAGTGCGAAAGACTGCGCTCTATTATGCGTGGCGGGCTCAGATAAATTCATCATTAAATGATTTTGTTTAATTTTCTTTTGGTAAGCGGTAGTATGATTGACGATGACGATTTTAATAGCATTGGTTGTTGTGTGAAGGAGATGATGTTGGCTTATTGGATACTGATACAATATGTTTCTGCCGTTCATTTGGGGCAAACTGGGATAACTTTCTACATATCATCTATGTATATGCTGTTATAAACACAGTTTAATTGTATAACTGCTGCATGTATGACGGGATTTGTACATCCACATTAAGATCGGTTTATTTTATGTTCAGCTAAATGATTTTACTTATTTCGCAGTTCAACTAGTGAAATGCTCCATTAAAAGTAATGTCCTGGCACCAGCGATACCAGATTTACAGACATTTCAGGAATAAGGAACAGGAATTCTACAGACTTTTGATATCCTCCTACAGACGTAGTTGGAAATCTACAGACTTTTAAAAGAGTAATAGTATTTAGCAAAATTTAACTATTCGTCTACGAGTGATTCCTTTACTAATAGTATTCTAATTTCAATCAATTTTTAAATTATTATTCTAGTGTAACTAGGATTTACTCAACCATCTAGAGACATTTACAAACATTTTAATAATTCTTCTACAGACATTTTATAAAAACATGTGGCATCGCTGCCTGGCACTACATTCGTTGTGGGATATTATCATACGTGACAATTGCAGGCTTATTGCGAAAACTCCACGCTAAGAAACCTGCTTGGTGAAGGTTTGAACATATGTATACGGCATTCGCCTTAACTCTCTAATGCTGACATTCCACGCGCAAATGCCCTTCTGCTGGTTATTAACTGTAGAGTAAGTACAATTTACAGTAAGTCCAAAAACTGTTTTTTATCCGATTTGGCCCTTAATTTACTTTATTTGTACATATCATACTTTTAAGTGGCCTATTTATAAAAATATTCACCAAGACGAATGTATTTTGATCCCACTATACATATGTGTAATGAAATATTCAATAATCAGGGCCGGTGGGTATTGCGAGTAGTTAAAAGGTAGCACTATCCACTTTAAAATAATCGAGTTGGTAATTAATAACATTTAACATAACCTAACATTTGAATTTTGCCACGCATGTGTCTCGGGTGCACGTTTGAAATTTTTGAGGTATGTTAAAGATTCCATTTGCACAAACGCGTCGCAAGTGATTTATGTGAATGTAATGCAAGCGTATGTAGAGGTAGATGGGATAAAATACACCCTGTGCAGGGGTAAAATGCACAACAACGGGACATAATACATCATAACAAATATCGAAATAGCTGATTTCAATGCAGAAGATAGCAAAAATTGCAGCATTCGAATTAACAGCTTATGTGTATTCTACTTCACTTCGGTTATGTCTCTGACATTACCTACCCATCTTTTTTTTCGGCTTCACTTTCTGCACACTCTTTGCGTCCTTTTATACTAAGGCCTTTGGACGTGACAATCGGCTTCTTATTTTTCCTTCGACATTCTTCTTTTCGCACATTTTCTCCCTGCCGAAATCTTCCGAACAGTGTTGCTATTTTTATTAATGAAAATGGAGTCTTGTTAATTTATTTTTTGCCGGAAATATTTTGTATCTTGAATCCACACTATATTCATGAAGGGCACCGTTTTTCCATATAATGGGTGTTTAGTAAGGTTTGATGAAGCCATTATCTTTAAAATTTTAGATTATGGTGTGGTTTTTGTCTTATTTTTGTTAAAGTTAATCAATCATGTATACGGTAAATGCATGATAAATACTTGTTTCACTTTGCCACACAATTTCTGTTCAATAGACCTTTCTCGTCCGACCTAACCCCCTTTTTCTTATTTTTATTCAAAAGACTACACATTTTTAAGAATATTGCCGTTGAAATGAGACTATTTGGAGCTATCGTGATTTTTTAATGATTTTTTTAAATTTGAAAAATGCAAGAATGTTGAGTATTTTTTCACCTTTGCAAGAATGGTGGGACTCAAAATGTGTGTTTGGACAACACTGTTTTGAATATTTTTGCTCGAGTTCCTGGCAACGCGGCAAATGAAGTGGTGAGTAGCAGTACAAAGTTCATTGGTAATGTAAACAAACTAAAGTGAACCTCTCGGTGGACAACACTGCATGATAATGTTTAACCTCACTTTTCTGACAGTTCAGAGAGATTGTTTACATGGTCTTGGAATTTTTGTTGTTTCGATCATAGTATGAGAAACTTGGTTTGGTTCGCTGCCAAATGTTAACACTTTCCAAACAAGGTCGCTCAGCTGTAATTTTTTATTTGATATCGGTATCATACATTGTTCCGTTAAATTTAACATTTTTACTTTTCTTGTACATGATTCATTGTAGAAGTAAGGAATTTCTAGCCAATCATTTGAAAAAGGCCCACTGCCAAATGCAAACAAATCGAATTTTCATGTTCTCTATTAAAATCCTGGGACAAAACCTGTGGATATATGTTTTCTTTTTCTTTTTTTCTGTTCTCTTGTCTTGCATAGCCACTCTTTCTTCCTCACATATTTTAAATGGACTGGCTACATTTGACAGTTCCCCCTGACTGCATTTGACGGTTCCCTTTGGCTGTATTTGACAGCTCCTCCTGGCTGCAATTGACACTAGGTTTTTTCGTATCCACACGTCACGTCCCAGTTAAAAACTATCTATCTGGCCATGTGCATAAACATATCGCAACAATGGATTATGAAGAATTTTGATAATGATTTTATAACAAATTATAAAAGGGCCCGGTTGATATAAAAGTCCTAACTAGCAATACGCTTATTATAAAATGATTATAAAGGATTATTGTAACTGATTCCAAAAGGATTATAAAGGCAGTGAAATACGTACTCAATGAAATAAGGGGAGTGTCTGATGTAAACAATATGCGCAATCAAACTAAATAAAACAGTATTAAATTTTTAAATAGAATTATAATGAATTCGACCAAAACTTCTTTTGCCTTTTTCTCAAAGTTTACGTTTGGCAGTTAGACCCTTTTCAAATGT
The DNA here is from genome assembly GCF_030247195.1 of Topomyia yanbarensis. NCBI lineage: Eukaryota > Metazoa > Arthropoda > Insecta > Diptera > Culicidae > Topomyia > Topomyia yanbarensis. Next base: position 293,388,781 of record NC_080671.1, on the reverse strand, counting down.
TTCAAATGTTTGGGCAGAATTTAGATTATCTTATCGTTGTTGCGATCAATTTCATTTGGTTTGTTTTGTTCACAATGTTAGTCGCTAAGCATTTTGGTGATCTATGGCAATTGATGACCTTTACACCCCATATTAGGTCCGCTCCTGTTGCAGCTGTTTCGCCCCGTTCGGCACCGAGTCAACCGATGGTCCAGCCTGCGCCGCACTCGTCTGTCGCTATTCCAATGGCAGGGACTTGGATTAAAGGCTAAAAGGTCCGCTACGGCTGGTGGTGTTGCTGCAATCGGTTTGCCTTCGGCCACGTTGGACATTCGGCTAACGGGAATATTCAGCAATTCCGATTCGAAGGAAGCAGCGCCAGTAGCAGACTGCTTCGGTTCAGCAATTCGCTCCGATATCATACGAAGCTAACACACCGGCAGGACGAAGGTTTCAATGACGGGCTCAGGCATAAGTAGCAGAGTCCTTGCACTTACTGCTTGTCGAGTGAACGATTCCGACGAAACCACTGCCACTCTCGCCAAGTTTGATCACCGCCATAAGTGCGACGTCAGCGGTATAGTGCCAGGAATAGTCGAGAAGAGTGCCAAGACTGACTGCCGAGCGTTACAAGATTAAATAGTAGAGCGTTTTTAAAGTGACCGTAGTATAACGTAGAGGCTTTAGGCAGATGATTTATTCAGCAGAATAAGATAGCAAAATTACCCAAAATATAAGAGCTGGCTGCCGAAGTGAATCCACACACATCATCACATACAGAGGCAAGCAATATTGGAACGCAGCGAAATTCCTCACAATGAATTGACCTCGTTAGATGAAATTCCAGGAAGTACAATTTTCATAGCATAATTTAATCGACCGAAATTGTAGTCCTCAGCCGAGAGACACTGATAGGGTAGCAGCATATAGGATTTTTTTTTTCGAAAGCTAGCAGTGGTTTCGCGTATCCTGCGCTAAGTAGAGAACGTTAAGACAAATCTCCGAAGCATGTCAAGTGCTATCAGATGGGAAAAAACGTCGTATCTATGACCAGTACGACAAGGATGGTCTGCTGACCAACGGTTCCGTCCGGTACCACCATAACACACGGCACCGGCGACACATATATTCACAACATACTAATTACTTATCCTTCCGAAAAAGTAAATAAATTGACTATGCTGCCTAGTTATTTCGTGCCAATTTGAACAAGACAGCAGATAGCTTTATTGCGGTGCCAAAATGATGGCAACTCGGGATATAATATAAATTTACATATAATTTCTCCTCCCTGATATTCTACCAGAATGTATAATGCTCTGCATTATTATCACTCCAATCAAATCCTTCTTACTCCTTATCGTCAGTGCCGAGCGCTATTTTGCATTTGCCGGCTAAATCAACGACAATGCGATAATCGACGAAACTTTTGCTGTAATGGAACTTGAACACGAATAATAAATAATTGTTCCATTCGAAAGCGATAACCTTGTTGTCCTCATGTTTGCAGCTATCATACGCTGGTAGGCATTCTGACCAATGGAAACGTTCTTCGATATGGGCATTGAACGATCAAAATCATTTCAACAACTTATCATCGACCGAATTCGTTACGTATAAAGTTCAGGTAAACTTCACCACCTAAAATGAATAATCAATCGGATCATCTTGTTAGGAATTAACCCTCGAGCAAACAAACAAATGTGTACAAATCCTTATCCATCATCCAGAAAGCAATCGTTTTATAGCCCAATGTTGATCTTGCGATTCAGCATATGCCACCGGGTTTTACATCCAGCGTCGATTGGTCAATGTATGAACCAGGTTACCATTGTTCCAATCCTCATCCCTCTTGAGTTGATATTCTTTCAAAGAGCATCGAAAGTATTCAGATAATGAAAATTTTAAAGGTCCATGTAAACAAGTCTTAGGTAAACAAGCACACCGAAACTGTCAGAAAAGTGAGGTTATACATTTTCATACAATGCTCTATATTTTTGACAGGTATATGAATGAATTATTTCAGCATCAGTGATGCCAGGTCTATTTAAACAATAGCCTGTAGTAAAAATATAAAAGTCTGCAGAAATTTTCAATAAATGCGACGTAGAAATGTAGTATGTATATAATTTAAATGATCAAAAATGTTGAAGACTGGTGTATACATTGCCTGGCATAGGCTTTGTTCTGCTAAATATTTGTAATCTGCAAAAGATCTGCAGTGAAAATGCAAAATCTGCAGATTTACTAATATATACGCAGATCTGTTATCCTTTTAGTATTCCCCACAGGAAATTCATCCAAATGGTGTAAAAATATGGGGAAACAAGGCAAGATAGGTATTCAGAATATGGGGTTAAATGAGCAGCTTGCACTATTTTTGATTTTTTCAATAGTTAGAGGTACCAAATCATCGCGGCAATAGGCAGTAACGAATTGGGGATAAAAAAGGAAGCATCCTATCATATAAAATTTTTTGACGAGAAAGGTCTATTTAGCCATTTTTACTTTTTTAACGGTAATAATTTTATTTGTCAAAAGTAATGACAATCTTTCCTATAAATATAGCAACACTACTTAACCACTGAGAACTGACATACAAGTAAAGTTTTCAACTTGTGTAAGAAATAAAACTGTCGCTTTGAAATGACAACAACAAGTAGCAACTTGCCACTGGCCGGCGCTTCGATCGGCCAGCAATCGCTATACGGGACTTGTGTGCAAACTTGGATACAATGGTGACTCATGTATGTGAACCTGTATGCGATGGTAATTCTCAACGTATTTTCATTTAAATGTTTACACAGGTTTTTCGGGAATGTTTGTTCCAGCTTATATGTCTGTTCTCTGTGGCTTAACATCATTTCGCTATCCCTGCAGTAACATTGCGTACGGTGCAAAAAGTCAGAATCAACCAATCAGGAGCTGGACCATTCTGACGTAAAATTGGAACAAAAACAGCCCCCCTTATTGTCACGTCTTGTCTTAGCATTTACTATACTATTCTATACTATACTATACTATACTGTACTATACTATACTATACTATACTATACTATACTATACTATACTATACTATACTATACTATACTATACTATACTATACTATACTATACTATACCATACTATACTATACTATACTATACTATACCACAGATAACAGACGTTTAGGCTCAATTTGAATCGTGTGTAAATACCCGCTACTGAAATTCCGCATAAACCAGACGTCTGAAACACGTTTGGCAAACGTTTTCAGATGGCGCAGTGGTCGATTCAATGCAGTTAGAGTGCAGCTGTCAAACACGTATAGCAAACAGTTGCGCAGATGGCAATAGTGAAATACAGATTTCCAACGTTTACCAATTTGAAAGTTTACATAGGTTTTTGAAGAAATTTTGTTCTAGCCTAAACGTCTGTTATCTGTGACTATACTATACTATACTATACTATACTATACTATACTATACTATACTATACTATACTATACTATACTATACTATACTATACTATACTATACTATACTATACTATACTATACCAACGACTATATCGTTGACTATACTATACTAAAGTTATGGTGATTTCGCTTGAACCTGAAACTGAGTCAGGTTCTAACCCCAACCGCCGTCAGTTAATACATTTTGACAGCAGTTGGGGTTAGGAACTGACTCAGTTTCGCCTCAAACAAAAACCACATTATAAGGTCGCTTACAGAGTGGCGGCGAGAGGTTGGACTTAGAGATTTTTCTGAAGAGATTTTCCTCACCCGGAAAAAGAGGTGAATAAGGGTGCAGATAAGCTCAGAAACGGAATTCCGTTTTCTTGCATCCCTTTTCCGGCTGCCCTTTTTTCTATTTTTATCTCTCTCTAAAACGGAATGAAAACTATTCCGTTTCGTGATCAGGGTTGTGTTAAACTCGAAGAAAATCTTCCGTTCCACAAATATTTGACATTTCGTTCCACAGCTTCCACATAGAGCTGTCAACATTGTTTTGACTGTTGTTACTCTGAATATAAACATTTGATATTATATTATTGCTATTAGATAGATTTCAAATAGTTACAAACAAAAAGTTAATGTTAAATCTTTTTTGTACCACTGTTGTTCCAAATCTTAGGAAAAAACAAAGTTTATTCAGTTGGTATAAGGATAGACATGCAATTTGAAGACAACATATATGTGTAATTAAAATGACGACGAAAATAAGTTGTTTTGAAATCGAGTGCGTAGTGTTCCAGTTATGACCTAGTTCTTGTGGTGGTCAAGTTTCATTGCATTATAGACTGCTTTTATGTGTATCAAAATTTATTCATTGGCTACCATTGTGAATAACTTGCAATGGACAAGTTCATCTGAAACCTTTTTATTAGATATTAAAACTCTAATCATTGGCTTATTGTGTCGCAGTTTTCCCAATTGTAGATAGTAAAATTAAAGTCGTTCCTAGCAAACAATCGTGCATTCTGTTGGTTAATTTGATCTGCATAGTATCAGTGAGTAGTTGAGGGATATAACAATATAAACATTCGCGATATTCTAATCTGCATCTGTTTCTCATGCTGAATTATCGATATATCGTTTTGCATCACCTGCTAGTAAATATATCATTTTGCCTCATGTGCTTTAGTAAAATCATTGTTTTGCCTCACCTACTAAAGAAAATTGATGTTGTTTATTTCTGTTTACAGTTTGTGACCAACGTGTATTTGTTCCTGCTATCCAACAATTCGCTCGTTCAAAGGCAACAAACGGAGGATAGCGAATCGCTACCGGAACCAACGCAAATTCTGCTGATCGATCGTGTCAATTGTGCTTAACAACGAATCGCTATACTCCGGGCTGATCGTGGTCCGGCACAAGATGCTATACCGGATCTACGCTTGCACGGGAAATTGTAACATACCGAAACCGAGTGAGGGGGAAGATGCATCAAACGGTGCGGGTAAGTTCGATGGCGAATAAATATGAAAAATCATTACTGACTTCCGTTCATTGCAGTATCGTCCCCACTGGGCTACCGACCAACGTGTAATTGTTCCTGCTGTCTGAAAAGTCGACCGGACTCGCTCGATCAAGTACCAAACGGGATACTGAGTCGCTACCGGAAGCGACACCAATTCCGCTGAAATCTATCGTTTGTGTGTTACCACGAACTGCTATACTCCGCGCTGATCGTGCTCCGGAACGAAATGCTATACCGGTTCTACGCTTGCATGGGAATTTTAATCGTACCGAAACGGTAAGAGTCAATGTCCATCTGCTTCCAGTGTGCGGCAATGAGATTTCAGCTCGCCGGATACACCACGGCCGCAGCTGCTTGTAGCAGGTGAATTTGCTCAACACCACATTACGTTTAAAAGCGACCCAGACCGCCCGAAATGTCACCTGATTTGCTCTCTGAACGCGTTGCTCATCCAGAGTTGCTTATTTTGGCTATTCGCAACTAACCTACACTGGATACAAGTCGTTCCTGCATCCGCCACCCGTGGACGCGCTCGATGGCTCTCAACTGAGTTTGTGTATGTATGTGAGTATCAAATAATATCACTTTTCTCAGAGATGGTTGGACCGATTTAAACAATGTTATACTCAAATGAAAGGTGCAACATAGCCATAGGCTGCTATTGAATTTTATTTGGATCTGGTTCTGGAGTTATGAGTTGGAAAGTGCGATCGCACATGAAATTATCTAAACCTTTGTGCTTTTTGCATATAAAGAAATACTATGCAATCACTCCACAAATCAACTTTTCAACTGAGACTCGGGGGCCGAATGTCATAATCCATTCGATTCAGTTCGTCGAGATCGGTCAATGTCTGTGTGTGCATGTGTGCACATCTAGGGGGAAGTGGCCCAATTCGGACCGCTGGCCAATTCGGACCCCCAGCTGTTTCTCAGCTATGGTAATATTATGAAAAGCGTATATATCATTGTCATGGCTGTCATGTAGCTCTGTTTTATATCACAAAATTTTGCGGTTCTCAGTTTTCGTATGCGTGCGCTGGGGGCGAATGTTGTTTTGGAGCGCTTTTTTGAAAAATGTGTAAGCCAAAAAACACAATTTTCGTTGGCAACAACAATATATCAAGTCAAATGCATTATCGTGATTTTGGATCTACTGGATAATATCTTTTATTTAATATCTTGTTTTGGGCGAGACTATCAACTGTTTTCGTTTAATTGGTGTGTGAATAATAGAATATGGGATGAGCTTGTCAAATTCCAGCAAAAATCCGCATTGCCGTCGACGGGGGTACGAATCGATGGGTTGACTTTCTTAAGGAAAATATTGGCACAGAAGAACAGTTCGGTGACGGGGAATTTCGATTCCTGCACCGATTAATCTATGACTTAAGGAAAGCGGTTGAATTGCAAGGTAAGAACATTACAAATTAAAAAAAAATTTCACTCGTTACTGATGTCTATTTAACAGATAATCAAAACACCCAAATGCTACAGATTTTACAAAATCTCTCAAAGCGATTTAGAGCACCAGTTACGATAGCGAAATAAGTCGAATTCTGGTGTTGTGTGAAAGTTCTGGCCGGTTGTACCAAATCATGGCCAACATTAATACATTGTCCCTGGCCCGTGACATTCTACCGAATGCATTTGTATTCTTGCGATCCAGTAACTCTCAGTTGGCTGCTACCGGCGGGAACCCACTTAATTCAAATTTCCCCTCGGTTGGTACACGAACGTATCTGGTGTTCGCTTGTTCCTATTGGACAACGGGCCGTATGTAGCACTAGTGGATTGCACTGGAACCTCGACAACCGGGCTGTTTGGTAAGCACTTCGAACACTCACTCTAGCCAGGAAGTTCAAATTCAATCAGAGAGTGCCGTACTTTGGTTAATGGGAACGACCCCGAAGGATATGTGATAAGAGTATTGCCTGCAACTGAAAATACGCGTTCATGTCAACGGGCTTTTAGGTGCCTAATAAAATTCCCTCATCTCTCTGTATGTTGCTTTATTAGATATAATACAAATATATTGATATAGAATGACAATATTTTATTTTCTTAAAGTAAAAGTGTCAATTTCTAGGTTTTTAGTAATACTGTTCAGAGAAATCGACCTCCGACAATTAATCGGCGATCGTCTTCACATCTAGACATGTAAAATGATTTAATTTTCGCGGGAAACCGGCACAGCATTATTGGTTCGTTTATTTGCTCCGTCATTTTTCGTTCCGGACCCTCCGGAATATCATCGCCAAACTCATAAAAAGTTCCATCATTCTTGGTGACGTTGTTCTCCTTTAGCCAGTCAATAGCATCGACATAGTTCGGTGGCATAAAATTCGGGTTAAGATGACCCCACGGAGATTTCAATACTCGATCGACAACATCTACTATCAAATCTTCCAGCCGATCAAGTAGCTCTTTGAAAGTAATAAAGGGACATTCACCCTCAATATAACTGTATTCTGCTAAATCACGGCGAGCAAGACTCTGCTCTGCACGGTAACTTTGAGAAATGCAATAGTCGCCCAATGCCGGCAAACAGGTTTCCATATATTTTTGTGAGCTTTGCGTCAGGAATGCTTCCGCCCTAAAATGTATTTATTGTTTGAGCAAATACTTCTAATGCGAACATTTTTTATTTACCTAAAATAGTCCAGTTTGAACAGAGTCGACCCTCCTTCAACTTGTGTTTGCACCAGCGTCGGCGGCATTACCTCCGTGTAACCACGTTCATGATAATGCTCCCTAAATGCCATCATAATGACATCTCTCATCTTGAGAATCTTAGAAGTATTTTCGCCTCTAATCATAATGTGTCTGTTATCGAGCTAGACATCAGGATAAGCATCCTCGTTCAAAATAGAATCTGCCCCACCGGCCGGAGCTAATCCAATTAGCTACCAATAATCAACGTGCAGCTCATGTCCACCGGGAGCGGACTTACCTTCTGGAACCTCTGACACAAGGTATCGCTGAGAACGCTTTTCAAGAATTTTCTTGAGCTGAGATTTGGCTACTAGTTCGTAGGGTGATTCCGATTTTGCATCCTTAGCGTTTACATAAATTCTTGGGAAAGGTTCCTTGCCGGCGTGCTTCATGGCTTGTAGGATTGTTTTGAAGGGTTTTTCCGCTGTTCCATCACCGAACTCGTCATCGCCACGCTTTTCCAAGGTGTAGAGATCGTCTGGAGGTGAGAAAAATTGGATCAATATTCAATTATTATTACATATCACCGTTGGTTGAATTTCAGCGGCCGTTCACTTTCCGGCAAGTGTAATGGATAAGAGTACTTACTGGCAACGTTTGTTGAGTGCCGAACAGGGGATTGATTTCCATTTCATCCTTGTTACCACGAGTAGGTTATGCTTCTTTTACCATCTCAGCATAGATATCAGTTTCGGCTGCCAACGTCGGATGGTAATCTAACGAGAAGAGATTATATTAAATTCAAAAAAATTTTATCTTAAAGAAAGAAACCACCCAACTTACCACTAAGAATTGAAATTTTCATAGTTAGCGTCATACTGTTGAACTTCGCTGTCCAAGCATTCCTGACATTCTTCCGGGTGTTGCATGTGCATCTACGCCCCCCGGAACGATCGGTCGGGGTGAAACGGATAGTAGATTCTTCGTATACCACTAACCGTATCGTGGGGGATAAAACATTCCTTCTTCATAGCCTCCAACAGTTCTTAGTGCATCTGGTGTAGGATAAATCGATTCCAATTTTGAATTAGACTGATCAGATTGATGTTAGCAATGTTGCTTCGGTCCGAAGAAAATATTAACCCCAGGGCAGCTTCTTCCGGAAAGAGAATTCCTTACAACAGCAGTGCGTAATGGGTCGAAGTGACAGCTGCTATCTAAACCAAGACTATTGAAAACTATAGGTAGGATTATTCAAGATTAGCTAAAACTAGTCGAGATTATTTTGGGAATAAAAAAGTTCACTAATTTATTTTAGTCCAACGTTTAGAGTGATTTCCCCCTAGGGGTATGGATGTTTTTTTATAACCGTTGGCTGAATTTTCGTGAAAAAGTATATGTCGCCACGCGATGGGAGTACAATGTGCGATTATTTCAAGTCAATTTGAATAGCTTTCAATAAATATTTTCTTTGATATTTCACAGGTGCCATTAGGAGCCTTGAGGACAACCATAACAACTGGGTGACTAAACAGAACAGCGGGACATTATGATTTAGAGCAACACACCACCGTTCTATGAATCGTTGGGGTTTGCACCATGCGATGTAGAATAATATAGTCAATGAGACAAAATAACTAATCGAATGATTCACTGCGTATAGTTTTTCTCATGTTCCCAATCTTCTATTGGCAGACAGCCGCTTTAAATAATCGGTGCAACGTCGTAACATTATTTAGTGGATTCTTGGTGGAAATGTGGTGCTTCCTGCCGATGTTGGTGACTCGAAGGCAAACCGAATAAAAGGGCTCCAGATTGAAACAGTTAAACATATAGGGTAGATGATTTAATTTTTCTCAAACTATTAGGGTGCTACACTATGTTCCGATGAATATACTGGAAGAGGTAGAGATTTTGTGCGAAGTAGGGATACCAATTTTTTATCCCATAATTTGAACAGCAGACGATGTGTTCGGTTAGGTACAATAAATAGATAGGCTACGATGATATAAAGAGATGTAACCCTCTCAGTGGGAGGCACGATTCTCGAGAGTCTAAGATAGAATATTTATGCAATTTCACCCGATCGAAGTGAATTATAACTCTTACAGAAACATGGACAAATATATTGCGAAAGAATAAATTATGTTTCTAAAGTAAATTGCTTTATGTATCGAAAGAAAATATCCAGTTAAGTTATAAAAGTTTGCCCTCTTGCTTTGGAACAATTCAGCAGTTTAAAACTCTCTTAAAATTAGACGTGCACACTCTGGGAGCCAAAAGCGATATACGAAGAATAAACTGAATCGTAATGACATTCTATAGAGAAAAGAAAGGAATTTGGCTTTCTTTCATTCATAATCTTTAGTAAAAACAGCGTGTGGTGATATTTCATTCGTTTGTCTATTCCTTATATAGTTTTAGTCGAATAGTTATCAGCCAGCTCCAAATCGCATTATGGCACGTTGAAATCTCGTATCGAGGGTATCCATTACCACGTGTAGCCTTCAAAACTGCATGATCGCTGGTCCAAATAGCAGCTGTGTATCAAAGATGCTAACACGTTTCACTCGTTGTAATTTCGTAATTTGTATTGCCATACAAAAGAGCCTTCAACTGAAAGAGTACAGAAAAGAAACAAATATCAAACTGAATTTATTGAAAAACCCCGGGGCGGTGGATTGCTCTCGAGTTGCACTTTCTAGCAGAAGAGCAGGCCACTGGACGTGTTTCATTCCCACTTCTGCTAGAAAGTGAAACACCAAGGCAATCCACCGCCTCGGTATTTTTCAATGAAAAACGACATGAATGAGTTTACAAATGAAAAAGTATTATATCTTCAGTACAATGGAATCACTATCAGTGGGAACCTTGTTTAAGCTTCCGGGGTGAAGTCTTCTCACTACATGATCTTCTTATTGGCTCCTTAAAACACTACACAAGATCTTCCTACACTAGTTTCTAATCTGATTTGGATTAATCGAATTACACATCATAATTACACATCATAATACCAATACACAAAGGTGATTTATTGTTCGCAATAGAATAGAATTTATCATCAGGCATTATTTCAACCGTACATCGCTCATCAACAATTTGTCATTTTTGTTGACATGGTGTTAAAAAATATCCACTCTCGCTAGCTTACTATTCGGAAAAACAACAACAAAACTCCACAAGCACTTCCGGAACTTTTTTATGCTCCGATTGTAGTGAAAAACTTTTGCTAATATATATTTTTAATTGCAGAAAGATTTAAAATGTGATTGAAATTTTCGTTTGCTGCTTTTAATACTATATGTAAACAAAGTTTTTTATCTCTTTCTGACTGGTAACGCAAGCATGATGACACACGAAAGAAAAATTGATAGGAGAAAAAGAGATGATCGATTTGTTTTGCTCTGGTTTAGACATATGCACAGGGTTGAACATAAGTTCCACTGCGATCCACAACGTCAAAACGGAACGGAATCGGAATGGAATTTCAGCTTATCTGGGCCCTAACTCTAAGGATAAAACATCTACATGCGAAATAAAAAAAAAACAATTTTCTTTTCCTACTTCTAGTTTCCCTTGATAGTGAAATCACCTTATTATTTAGTAATTTAACGAATCATGTTTACCTTTCAGATTGATATCGACTTTCATTTGTTGTATGGTATTAATGATGAAGGTATAAAAAAGTGGGATACATCGTTGAGCGATATCATCCAATGCGTCAACATAATCCACAAAGATGAACATTCCGAGAAAATGGCGAAATACCTACGGAGCGCTGATATAAGTTAAGGTAGTTGTTTGTTATTTTTTCTGATCATTTTCTTTACTTAATAATAATGTGCAAAAACAAACAAGTGTGCTTATGAATAATACGCATTCTTCTTTGAACAGATTCTCAAATCAGCACGCTGCTTCTCTTGTTGAACAGTATTCTTCGACCAACCAAGGTGAAGAAGGATTTCAAACCGACGATCCTATTTGCACAGGAAGATACAATTATTTTCGTGGAATCGGATAGTGACATTCGGTCAAAAGTGGATGCCGTATATTCTGTGTACGAGACGTGGAGTGCTCCCTCTATTGTGAAGTTGGTGTTTTTAGCACCAAACACCTTGACGTTATCAGGAAGATATTATGTGGTTTACAAGCATCTCATATATCAAGTCGATTCTGTGGCTCGAGCGATAGATGCACTCGTAAAAATGACACATTTGGGCTGGAGTTTTCACGAGTAAACCGATTATTATGGAATTTTATTTGCACCTATTTCTACGATATTCCAAATATGGCAAAATATCCGTCGGTTCTAGATTTAATCAATAAACTACCCGGGCGCATGTGAAAGCCGAAATGTTTAGCTGTTTCATCGAAGAATGTAAAATAGTCTCTGAGTCTGCTTCAGATTACGTACTGCACCTAAAGAAACACCGCATTCCAACCCAGTACATATACATATGTACATACCATCGGTGCCTCCAAAAATCCACAAACTGGTATGTCTTCAAGCGTCACATTTTTAGGCATTTTACTAAAGATTCTAAAGCATTAGCTAATGTAAGAGAACCATCATTTCAAGATTCTCTTGCCGTGTTCGAACAACGAAGTGATAGTAATGTCGTTGCCAGCGTACCTATGAATAGCACCACAGATCAATTACAAGCTGGAGCGGATTGCTTAAAAGACATCTTGGACATTGAAAAAGAAGCAGTACACTTTACCCTAGACTTACATAGCAAAACTAACTTAACACGAACAGACGTTAGGAATATACAGAAAAATGCGATGCAGATTAACTCCACTGTAGTGTCTAAGATACAAAAGCTTCCACTAAAATATGAAAACCCTCAAACTGAATTTAGATTTATTTCATACTTGAATAAAATACAAGAAATGTTTAGTTTTATCGATACTGATCATAAATTTTGTAAGTATCTATCGGATAGAGATCTTTTTAGAATGCTAGACATTATCATCTTAGAGAAGAATAATATCATTGTGTTAGGAGGAAACGAAAACTCAATTGATAACCGCAAAACTTATTTGGTTGTCATGGATATAGCCTTTCAAATACGAGCATTTTTCCAATCTGAAAGAGTTTTAAGAGAAACGATTCAAAACACAATTGATTTAGAAAATTCTAGCACTATAAAAAGTATATTAAATGGAAAGGTTTGGAAAGAGACAAGAAGTAAGTACGGTAATGAACTTCTGATACCAGTTGCGCTGTACTCAGATGAGTTTGAAATCAACGACTGCTTAAGCTCACATAATAAAAAAGACACGATTTGTGGGATATATTATTCATTCCCCTCACTACCAGCTCAATACTCTTCAAAATTATGCAACATTTTTGTAGCCGCAATGATTAAAAAAGTCTTTCAATGAATTTGGAATCAATACGTTACTTAAGCATGTTATCAATATTTTCAAGGCTATTGAAGAAACATCGATGGAAATACAAATCAATAAGCGAAACACTTATGTAAGATTCGTAGTAACACTTTTTCAAGGTGATAACTTAGGGATACATACGTTTTTCAATTTTATATCATTCAATGCTAATTATTACTGCCGGTTTTGTCGTAGACCACGGTCATTATTACAAACTGATTGCGAAGAACATTCATCTCAATTGCGATCTGTAGATAATTATAATGCAGCTGCTGAACTGAAATCTCCATCGGACACCGGAGTAAAGGACGGATCAGTACTTAATTTACTGCCATCGTTTCATGTTACTAAAAATTTATCTGTAGATCCTATGCATGATTTGTTTTGTGGAGGTGTTGCCAGTTTAGGCTTGGAAGAAGTAATGAATTATTGCATCTATGGAAAGAAATACGTTACTTTGAAGGTATTTAATGCTCATAAAAACCAGTTCAGTAAACAAGTATTCAATTCATCTCTGAAACGTATGCCAGATATAACCGAATCTTACTCTTCGGCAAAAAAATCTAAATCGGTATCCATTCGGTCTACGGCTAGTGAAATGAAGGCTTTTTCACATTTTTTCCGCTTATCATGGGACCGTTCATACCAGAATACGATGAAGTATGGATCTACTGCACTGTTCTTGTTGATCTAGTGGATAAAATTTTATCGCCAGATTTTTCGGATAAGAATATTCTTGAATTGAAGTTGCTTGTGAAAAAACATCATGAACTGTACCAGCAATTATTTGGATTGAAATTGAAACCAAAACACCACTTTCTTACTCATTATGGTACAGTAGTAGAGCAAAACGGTGTGCTATCAAAAATGATGAATTTCCGATTTGAGGCCAAACACAAGATATTTAAAGAGTACGCGAAAGTAATGCCATCACGGCGAAATGTAAGCCTAACTTTATGTATCAAAGCAGCATTACAGTTTAGTAATAGTGTACATAATAATGCATTTTTTGACTTAAAAGTCGATGGTAAATTTAAATCATGCAGTTTGACAACTCGATCATATTTCAATTCAGTCCTGCTACCACTCCCCTTCAACGTTTCAGTTGATATTTCAATATCGGAATGGATTAAATACAAAGGCATTGAATATAAGCCAGGAATGTTTCTCACAATTACAGAAATGGAGTCAGTAAGACTTTTTGAACTAATCGAATGTTGTTTTTGTGATAGTAGTATTTATATAGTTGGTAGAAAGTGGGAAGTTGGAAACTTTAACAACCATTATCTAGGCTACGAAGCACTCTCGAATACGAATGTTGTACATATTTTAGACATTAATTGTTTCGATGGCCCCCCTGTATCTGTACATAACATAAACAATAAGTTTTATTTTCGTAAGACACATGATTTCTTGTGCATGGATGATCAATAGATAACTAAAATTGTTAAAAAGAACCAAATATATGTATATTAAAACAAATTAAAATTTTACTTCAATGAAACAATGGTTTTTTGAATTATGTCTTGAAAGAATACTAAATGCAAGGTAGTTCAATTCAGGTTTAAATCTAAAACATATACTTATAAACATCATTGTTTGTAGTCATATATAAAATCAAGAGCAAAACATTAAAACTCATATCAATTGCATTTAAAATGTACATGCAATACACATGAATTTTCTTTGCTATACTTTTTATGTGCGAGACTTATAGATTTTAAGTGTAAAGACTAATTGCAAAAATCTATCTATGAAACACATAAAATCTATCGACTCTATTCTTTCAGTGTATAGCACAGGCAAATCCCATTATCTGCCAGACCCAGCGATGCCAGATTTACAGACATGTCTGTATTTTACAGACTTTTGATGGTCTCCTACAGACGTAATCAGAAATATACAGATTTTTAAAAGAGTAATAGTATTTAACAAAATTGCACTTGAATGATTTTATCCGAATACGAGTGATTCCTTCACAATAGTTTTGAAATTTCAAGCTACTTTTAAAGTAATAACGTAGTGTAAATGAAGTTTAAACAACCATCTACAGACTTTTACAGACATTTTCATTATTCTTCAACAGACATTTCACAAAAACATGTGGCATCGCTGGCCAGACCTTTTAATTTCCGTCATTGGATTTACATTCTGTCGATTTCCACAAAGGAAAAAGATGGATTTTGCATCGGTAACATCAAGGGTTTTTTCGGCAATTCAAAACCTGGACATTGCTGAGCTAGCACAATGCAGTTCTTCCGAAATTCGACCGCTTCTACCGTGTTTGGTTCGAATGTGTTTACTTCCACCGCTGGATTGTACTAAACATTGGATGGATAGCCGGAAGCAGTTGTTATCTGTGTTATCAGGCATAGAAATCGTCAACAATATTGTATCGCTACTGCAGGTGAGCTTCCATGAGTTGGAAGTGGATGTTAAAAAAGAACAGCAGTTAAGGTTTCTAGTGGTTGGTAGGTTATTGAAGATAGTTTGCTAGTTGTTTTTTTTTGTATTCGCTTACAGGCAGAAGGTTGGTTATACAGCGCAGGATTCCGCACAGTTTCACAGTCTTCAAAATGGAGTTGTGATGGGCTTTGAGAGAGCGGATATTGCAAGTAAAGTTCGAGTGGTTCTTTCGGAACTTTTCTACATTCAAGCGCAAATTACGGAACAAACTGCACAAGGTTCCACTCAAAAATCGTCCAGTGAGGATGGCATAAAAAAGTCGGAACTATTTGATAATGACATTTACTTGGAGGAGATAGCGGATATAATATGTATTGCGCTGGCCGAGCTACCGTCGTTGTTGAATGTGTTAGAAGTTATCGAAATCCTTTTGTACGTAAATAACGGAAGTAAACTTATTTGTTGGGTAGTGGCAAACATGCCAGACTGTTTCCGAGAAGTTGTCACAACGCTGATCACCAATGGAGATGAAGACAATACGGAAGGCAAACTCAGACTTGCTGCTCTTTACGAGTTGTGCGATATGAATCCTGGTCAGGCTCTAACAACACGAATGATTTGCGTTGAGCAAACTAAAATGCCTTCGCTGATGTTGAAGCTTAGTTTAAAGGATCCACAGAATTTGGTATGGTTGAGATAGAGAATATTGTTTTGGACATTTATTTCTACCTTTGGAATTTTAGGTTGCTTTCGCGTCGGGCCTGCTGCTAGGAAACGATCAAAATATTCGCTCATTTTTTGCCCTGTACGTGCGATCCAGCCAAAAACGAAAGGGAGATGCTTTGAATTTGTTTAGGGATGAGCTAATGAGGCAGTTACAAAATATTGTGGTGTTATCGCATAATGGTCAACTTTTGGAACAATACGTTGTGCAGTCAACTGCCATATTAAGATTGTACTGCGCACTACGTGGTATTTCCGGAATCAAATTTTCCGACGAAGAAATAATGTGCTTGATACAATTGATCACAACAAAGCCTCCACCGACGCCGGCTGGTATTCGTTTTGTATCTCTAGGTTTGTGCATGTTGATAGCATGTCCATCGCTATTAGCCAATCAAGGAATTGAAGCAAAAATAATCGAATGGATTCAATGGCTTATTAAGGAGGAAGCTTATTTCGAAAGTATGAGTGAGGTGTCAGCTTCCTTTGGAGAGATGCTTTTGCTGATGGCAATTCATTTCCATAGCAATCAATTGTCCCACATTTGTGAACTGGCTTGTTCAACCTTAGGAATGAAGTTTCCGCTTCGTCCCAACACAATCAGTCGAATGAAGCATATTTTCACGCAAGAAATTTTTACCGAACAAGTTGTAGCGGCTCACGCTATCAAAGTGCCAGTTACTATAAATCTGAATGCCAACATTCCCGGGTACTTGCCGGTACATTGCATTCATCAATTGCTGAAATCTAGGGCATTTTCAAAGCACAAAGTTCCTATAAAAAATTGGATTTATAAGCAAATTTGCAGCTCTATCACCCCACTCCATCCTGTTTTGCCAGCACTAATTGAGGTTTACGTGAATTCCGTCATTCTACCTAACCAAAAAAGTCTCGTAGAGCACACACATAGGGCTCTCTCCGAACAAGAGATACAGAAGGTTTTTCAAAATACACCATTTTACATCAAACAGGTAAATGCATTTTTTCTAAAGCACTTTTTTTTTATGTATTGTGATCGTTTTAGGAAAATGTAAAACCACAGTCAAAATCAACTGAAACCATTCAGACAGATGAATCAACCGGTAGTAATATAAATTTGACACCACAGTTACTACTTCTGTATTATTTACTGTTATACGAGGATATTCGCCTTAGCAATATGGCTAACATTATTGCCAGTGGTCGTCAGGTTAAAAGTTATTCAAACGAGTTTATGTCCGAGCTTCCCATTAAATATTTACTGCAACAGGCGCAGAAAAATCAGCAGGAATACAGCGTACTATTTAGTCCGTTACTTCGTTTGCTTGTTACGCATTTTCCACATCTCTCACTGGTAGATGATTGGATAGATGAAGAGAGTATCTCATTAGAACATACTTCTAATGTAGCTCTTAGTGAGTTAAATGTAATCGAAGCATTTGAGGAGATCGATATAAATCCGGGAAAAACAATTAAATTCCTAAAAATTATGATGAAAAAGTCTCCTACTGACTTGTGGCCCTTAGCGGATACACTCATTCGATATTTCAAAATGATTCTTGGCAGCACAGTTCCTCGACTTGTGCAAGAGCTTTACAAAAATGTGTGGATTCGCTTGAATACGGTATTCCCACGGCGTCTCTGGGTCATGACCATAAGTGCACTTATGCCGAAGGACACAGTGACTGAAAATTTCACACTGACTCAGGAAACCATACTGATTGATCCGCTGCAAGTACTGCGATGTGACGAAAGGTTGTTTCGTTGTGCCAGTGCTCTGTCAGTGGTGTTACGTATATTGCAAGCGACTTTAGCCGCATCTAAAAGCCAGCTATCACGTCATATGCTTGATAAGCCACTTCTCGATGTTGGAAATCAAGTTAAGTCGGATATAGATCGTGAAGAACTCAAGCTGGCACTCGTAGCATCCCAGGAGAGTGTAGCCGTGCAAATTCTGCTTGAATCGTGTCTTGAATCGGAAGATCGTTCGAAACCAGGACGCCTATGGGCACTACGAGAAGTTCGTGGCGTAATTTGTTCATACATACATCAAGTGTTTATTTCTGAGCCGTCGCTTGCAAAATTGGTCCACTTCCAAGGTTATCCGCGAGAGCTGCTGGCTATGACCGTTAGAGGAATTCCATCGATGCATATATGTCTTGATTTTATACCCGAACTACTCAGTATGGCAGAGATGGATAAACAAATTTTTGCTATTGATTTAACATCGCATCTTTCACTTCAATATTCATTGCCAAAATCGCTCAGTATTGCAAAGCTGTGCTTGAATACTTTGACTACTTTGTTAGGAGGTTAGAAGAATTGATGCTTATAGTCAATGGTTTATTATTCATAATCGAAAAACATTTTTTTATTGTTCCAGTTCTTTCTGGCGACACGCGTATCGAAATGTTTCGAACAATACTTCCGTGCATAGTTCGATTCGCTGAAGCTTTTCCACCGCTTTTAGACGAATGCATTATGTTCCTCCTGCAGCTAGGACGAATTGCCGAATCTCAATCGGCGTTGGGTCGATCAGCTTCTCTTCCTACTCTCTACCTTGGTCCTGAAGCAAAAGTGCGCTCTCAGAGCAAACGTTCGCAGTACGCTGAAAAGTTGGTAGATGAAGTAAAGGAAACATATAGTAACCTGCTGGACGATGCCGTCTTAAATCCCAAAATTTATTAACATTAAAAAAACGATATGAGGAATAAATTTAGAATATTTTAACTTCTCCGGAATGAAAAGATTTTTGACTCATCCCATTTATTTTTCCGTCTCTTAATTGTAAATTCATTAGCAGGATATTGTAAAAAGAAATTTAGATTTTCTCCTTTATAAGTGTAAACAATAGCTTTTGGGCGGTTCGACCAACATTGCGTTGTTTTATGCGCAACGTAATTAGCATCAACTGCGACTAGTTGAACTTTTTTCATTTCAATTTTATCAAGTTGTCGCCTTACTTTTTTGTGGTTTTTAAATTTCGTCTTCGATTCAACATTCGAGGAAACTTGCAAAAAAACATCGCAATCTTTAAGAAGTCTTACGCCACAAGGATCAGAGCACTTTTTCTTGAGCGTGCCATCATCTGTATATACGAATTCGATTGTCTGGTCGATAATTGATGATAGTTTTTTTCCAAAAAAGTTTCTCATCGATTCCGTAACATTGATGTTTGTTTCGCAAGTATTGCCATCCTCAATCAAATAGCGATTAGATGGGTAACACTGAACAGTTGGGTTTTCAATGCCTGCAGAATGTTTTGACAATATGTATTGCATAAAATTGAAGTAATTAAATATATTTACCAGTGTTCGCTTCCTGTCCGTTAATTGGATTTTGAAACATTCCATCGTTAATTAATGTGGTATCGGCAGCATCCAGAACCTTTTTGATTTTATCATTTTCTGACTCCGTATCGGACATTTCTATACCGTTTATTCAAAACGTAATATCTAAGGGCATGTTCAGGAGCGTTTTATTTTGTATAGGAGTTTCAAAGTAGAAATGGAACTGAAACATTCACATCCCCAGCAGAGCGTTTTGTTTTATAATTTCGAACAGTTTTGTTTCAAAATTTGAAACTGTTATATGACTCCGTTCTATTTGTTGCTGATTTTAAAACATGTTTAGAACTGTGTTTTAAATACATGCAAAGTTTTCAGCAGGGACACTTAGAACAGATAGACTGGGGAAAAGTAAATTTGAATGTAGTAACGCTGAAGGCATGACGAGACATGAATTTTAAACTGAATAGAACACCCGCTAAAACTGCTGCTAGGGACAGAAAGTTCTAGTTTTAAAATTTCCAGTTTTATATTATAGAGCTGTCAAAATTATAAATCTAAAACAAACTCTCCTGAACATGCTCTAAGGGTATGTTCAGGAGCGTTTTTTTTTATATAGGAGTTTCAAAGTAGAACTGGAACTGAAACATTCACATCCCCAGCAGAGTGTTTTGGTTTATAATTTCGAACGGTTTTGCTTCAAAATTTAAAACTGTTATACGACGCCGTTCTATTTGTTGATGATTTTTAAACACGTTTAGAACTGTGTTTTGAATATATGCAAAGTTTTCAGCACAGAAACTTAGACGCGATGGACTGGGGAAAACTAAATTTGAATGCAGTAACGCTGAAGGCATGGCGAGACATGAATTTAAAATTGAATAGAACATCCGCTAAAACTGCTGCTGGGGAGAGCAAGTTCTAGTTTCAAAATTTTCAGTTTTATATTATAGAACTGTCAAAATTATGAATTTGGAACTTCCAAATTCATAATTTTGACAGTTCTATAATATAAAACTGAAAATTTTGAAACTAGAACTTGCTCTCCCCAGCAGCAGTTTTAGCGGATGTTCTATTCAATTTTAAATTCATGTCTCGCCATGCCTTCAGCGTTACTGCATTCAAATTTATTTTTCTACAGTCTATCGGGCCTAAGTGTCTGTGCTGAAAACTTTGCAAGTATTTAAAACACAGTTCTAAACGTGTTTTAAAATCAGCAACAAATAGAACGACGTCGTATAACAGTTTTAAATTTTAAAACAAAACTGTTCGAAATTATAAAACAAAACGCTTTGCTGGGGATGGGAATGTTTAAGTTCCAGTTCTACTTTGAAACTCCTATACAAAATAAAACGCTCCTGAACATGCCCTAACAAATGTAAACATACTGAGAGCATGTTCAGGAGTGTTTCAGTTCTAGATTCATAATTTTGACAGTTCTATTATATAAAACTGAAAATTTTAAAACTAGAACTTGCTGCATTCTCTCCAAACTAGTCGACTAGTTCGGACGATCTTTGACGAGAATTGTGAACATCGCGTTTCGCGTGCGTTTGGTGATAAATAGGAAAACTGACTAACTTCTAGTGTAAATACCGAATATAATATAGTGATAAGATTACATTTGAAATACGGTAAGAATTCTCCATTAAGTTGATTTTGGTTGAGTATAGACTACAAGGAGTGCGTTCGGGGGTTATTGCGTATAATAGCACGAGGAAGGTGGATTGATGTGGGTTCACGATGGAAGCGGGAATAGGAGATACGATGGAAGAAGATGAATGGAATAGGGTACCGACACAATAGACAAAGGTAAGAAATTTATACTCAGATGAAGACAGTGACGAAGAGAAAAGGACTAAAAGAACAAAACAAAATGGCGACTAGAAGAAGAAACGTGACAAATATCAAGAACGTCGAGACAAGCATGCCAATGAAAATACATCCAACACAAGTGACAACGAAAGTAAGAAAAAACAAAATGGCGACTCTAACGACAACACAAAAACCGGAAATGAACACACTCTAAATCAAAATGCAGAACAATCACAACTAAACACTGGAGTAAAACCCAAAACCACCCAGGTAACCAATAAGCATGCTGAATGCGTCTTAACGGCTACTTGATAAGCACTTAAGTCTTTTTAAATGCTATTTAAAAATCGCTTTTGGCAAAATATACGGCTACATTACTGCTGTTCCATGAAAATTCTTTTTTACTGCTGTTGTCGCCGAAGCCCCTCGGCATCAATCGCATCTCACTAACAGCTACAATCTGAGTCGATAAACCAGTCGATCGATATCGGACAGCGAACCATAGCAAAGTAACCAATACATTTATAAAACAATAGCGAGTCACAAGAAGGCTTCGATGATCATTAGGAAAACGTGCTTAGGTGAATAAGATTAATTTCTATATACTGATAACGGATTTTCTTACAATATTGGAAATTATATAAAATCTAAGGTAGTACGTATATAATATTAACTAGAATTGTCTAAAACTAATCATGCATTCAGTTCAGATACTATTTCTACAAATTTAAACCTATTAGTACGGAAAGGGTGAAATTAACTAGTACAGTTGGATTACGTAAGGTGAGAAACTATTCTACCCATTAAAAAAAACGTAATATTCATGCAAATTATAATATGACTAGGATTTAGTGAGCAGAGTACAGCAAATAGTGCCGGAGTGAACGAAGGACACGTGTATGCACTAAAACGTAAGATTCTTAATTTGTATAAACATAACCTAAACATGCTATACACTTAAATTTATATGCACATGCAGGAATTTAAAGCGACAAAACTTCGCACGAATAAAGGTCGCTACGGATTCGGAAACTAATTCTACAGTCTTTCTTGTTACCGCGATACGCAAGTAACAGCTGTTGTGCATTCAGAATGCTGCTTACTGGCAAGAAGTTTTTAACAAGTTTTTTGGATGCTGATCAACAACAGTTATGCATAACGCATGCTATCGTACTGCAAGAAGCATTTGAAATGCAAATTTTACGCTACTTTACTGCATATACTAATACTTGTTGGTTACCTGGGCAATACACTTACAAATCGACAGAGTAAAGACAAGACTGACGAAACATATAACGATGGTTGGATTAGAAACCAACATTACACGACATTTATCGAAAAAAATTACGAAAAACACCGACAACGAAAACAAAGTAAAATACCCTCAGCCCATGGAAGTGGCAAAAATCCTTAAAAATGTAGGAATTACAAAGCACACCGCAATGAAAAATGTAGGTAGAGGAAAATTCCAGATCACTTTCAATAAACCCAAAGACGCGGAGCAACTATTGAATTACTCGACGCTAAAAGAAGGTTTTGGTTATTCAATTTTTGTTCCCACCAGATTTAAAGAAAGCATAGGAGTTATACGAGATGTACCACCATCCATAACGGAAGAAGAAGTTATGGAAAACATAGAATGCGAGAATAACATCAAGGTTTACAAAGTGGAAAGGATTAAAAGAAAAATAGAAGAAGAAAAATTCCAACCAACATACTCCATTAAAATCTATGTCAGAGGGCAAAATCTACCAAAATCCAGGGGCGGATTCAGCAAAAAAATTCGGAGGGGGTCCGAAATTTCGATTTTGAAATGTTCATTGTACAATAAATAATATGTAATAAACTCATTTAATTAAAATCATTTTTTGGTAATCGAATCTGGTTTGGAATAATTTGGGTTCAGAATGAATTAAAATAGAAACTATTTTAAAATTTCTCAACAACTTGAAAAATTTCGGGAGGGGTCCGGACCTCCAGGCCCCTTCCCCTGGATCCGCCACTGCCAAAATCGGTTGAAATTTATGGAACACATCGGTTTGTAGAACCATATGTGTTTCCATTAAAAATTTGCGTAAGATGTTGGCGTTTTGGCCATAGAGATAGGTTCTGTAAATCTAGTCAAGTAAGATGTTGTAAATGTGGGGAAGAACATACGGAAGATAAATGCAATGTCACAGAAGCAAAATGTATAAATTGCTCAGGTAACCACAAAGCATCGAGTAAGGAATGTCCTGAAAGGTCAAGACAGGATTTGATTAGACAAGACATGGCCATTAATAAATCTTCATATTTTGAAGCTTCGGATAAATATCCCAGAAAAGTAAAAAATAACTTACAAGAAAGGCTAGACTCAGTGCGAGATTTTCTCCCGCTAGAGAATAGAATCCAGATACAGAACAAACCCACTAAACAGCAAAACAGACAGAATATGAACATGAAACCTAACTTTCAAACACCACAAAACCAGTTCAATTTACACAACACTAAACATGAATTCCTTCCCAATCCCTACACAACTAATGAAATAGATAAAATAACCCAAATGATTAAGGAAGACCTGATTCGTCATTTCAACCTAAATAACATGTTTGATAAGATCAAAGCCATACAACAAACCATAATCCAAAGCTCAAACAAAACTGTCTCAATAGAACAAGATCTACTATTAATAAACATTAGCGAAGACTTGAACAAAATAATAAACCCGGAAGTGATAACACAGAAAACACAGATAAATCAAAATATAACCAACAATGCATAATAAATTAAGAAAACTTTCAATAATCCAAAATAATGTGACCAGCTTACGCCCAATAGACACAAGAGAAGCAATAAAAAACTTCCTTGTAAAAAACAATACTGACATTGCCATACTAAGCGAAATTTGGCTAAAACCAAATGAAAACTACAAATTTCCAGGCTACAAACTATTAACGGAAACCAGACCCAACGGTTACGGTGGAGTTGGTTTCTTAATAAAAAAATTAAAGGGTTGTGTACAGGACACGACCACGGTAACATTAAAAATATAGCTTTTTTCAAGAGCGTGCAAATGAATTTTATCTATCACACATATCGACACACGTTCTTGTTCACTCGCCTGTTTTCATATGTAACAATTTGCTATATACCCTCCCCATCAAAACATAATTTATTGAAGGTCTTTTAACGGTAATCTATTAATTAATCAAGTATCTCACTAGGTGATTGGCATTATTTGGCTGATCCATCTAGTAAAAATAGGCTGGTCTGTCCAGAAAATATATTCAAAAGAAAAGTTCCATATTGAGAGCTGTGATGAGGAAACCCACGCCCGCCAACGGAAATATACAGATTCTCCATAAAATATGAAATTTCATTTTCCATTTAAATTTTCAATAATGTACTAATGAACTTAAATAAACAATCTTAAGTTTAAGTATTTCTTGATCGATTAGTGGTGGAAAAATGAAATTATTTGATAAATTACATTGTTATGCAACGTTCGCACTACCAGTTAAAACGGGTTTTTATGCCATCTTGGTGACATTTTTCTTGTTGCTAATTATTAAAACGTGTTATAACTCTGTAGTGTAAACATTGTATTATTAAACCAATTCTGCAGCGTTTTATGTTATATAGGTGTTTTATGTGGTAATAAGACTGACATAATTATATCTTCAGTACAGCGGTTTGTTTCATAATTTAAAACAGATTTATTTTAAAATTTAAATTAGTATACCCAACCGTATTTGTTGTATACCTTAAAACGCAACTAGAACTGTGTTTTAAATACATAGGGTAGGACAGGTATTCTGACTGGTTAAACTGGGAAAACAATTTTAAGTCCAGTAACGCTTAAGACATGGCTTGAATTTGAATCGAAAAAGAACACCCGCTTCAACTGCTGCTGGGACGGTAAGTTCTGTTTTAAAATTTTCCGTTGTGTGCAGTACGAAACAAAAGTGTTTGAAATTAGAAAACAAAAAGTTCTGCTGGGAATGTGATTGTTTCCGATGCAATTACACTCAGATTTTTCACGCAGGGGATACAGGCCGTGTAAATGAAAACCGCGTAAATTTAAAAAAAAACGCGTTAATGAAAACCGCGTAAATTTCAAAATCCTCGTAAAAAAACCTGAGTGTACTCTCCTATATAAAATACTACGCTGCTGAACAGTGCAATAACTACAGAAGCACGTTTTCAGATGCCTTACTGATAAAAAACATATAACCGAAATATGAAACATGAAAACCAATAGGCTCTTTACCCTACGCAGCTACAAAGCGCCGTAAACATGGATTAACAAGTTACAACGCACACGCATGCATAAAAATAAATTTTTTTCAAACGCAACACTCTTAAGCAGCACACACCGTATTGAATTAAATCCAAACCACCCCGCCCACCCACTTTGCAAATCATTCTGTGACACCGTGCTGGTACCCGAAAAATCCGCACACGACCACCGCTGCCGAAAATGCATAGCGTCTACCGCTTATTGTAGTGCCCAGACGCTGCAGCCATGATCTTACCCGTTCGACATAAGAACAAAAACTGATTCAAACGGGTACGCGTCACCTCTATTTATAAACTAACCGTATATGGTTTAGTCACTTAGGTGCGAGTGTGTGCAAATGCCAACGTTACCGAAAATCGATAGCGCTTATTGCATC
This sequence comes from Topomyia yanbarensis, assembly GCF_030247195.1. NCBI lineage: Eukaryota > Metazoa > Arthropoda > Insecta > Diptera > Culicidae > Topomyia > Topomyia yanbarensis. The sequence goes on along the minus strand of NC_080671.1, from coordinate 293,362,922 downwards.
GCCCGGAGACGACGTTGCTCGTGTGGGATAAGAGCAACGACTGATTTAAACGGACATGCGTTGCTTCTATTTATGACTTTTCGTGTTTCATTGAGCAACTAAGCTGCCCTCTTTTGACGGCTGTGTCTGAGAAATCTGCGTCACGAATGGTATTTTTCCCGTTTTTTGTGTACTTTTTAATTTTACCAATTTCCAAAAGTCTACTTTTATTGGGGAGATATTAAATTATTACCAATATTTAAGTTAGGTGTTTCTGAATCGGTTGGTGTATGAATGATTAAAATCCATCGAGTAATATCGGAGTTATAAGCGTGCAAACCTTACATAGATTCGTTACATGGGAAATAGTTTAGATTTTAGAATGACACCTAGCCCCAGATAGTGGAGTAAGACATTTTTAATGTCAAAAGATGAGTGGGTAATGTCTGCGACATAACCGGAGAGATGTAGAATACATAAGGAACACGTTCTTCAAATATGTTGATACTCATTGGAATTTTCGGACAAAAGGTGATTTGGGCGAGGAATATTTCAAATTATTCTTTACAAAAATGATGGTGGTCCTGAAAAGGACCGGTTTTGTTGGCGTTGTTGGCCTTGGTGAGGGAGATGGCTAACGATGAAATGAATTGTTAGCATGAGGAAGTCGCGTAGTACTGGCCAATGGAAGAACAGATAATAATTGATTCCTGAAAATCAATTTTTCTTTATTCATGTAAATTATACATACTTACAAATCTAATAGAAGATTCCTGATCATATTTCTGAATCATTAGTGCGAACATTGTGTAATTTGGTTAAGTACAATGAAAGTTACAAACTTTCCAAACTCGACCTTCTGTTCCTTCAGAAATATTGAAATGGGGTGTCTATATTAAACCGTTAGTCGTGGTCACAATAAAAAAAAAAGATGGGTGGGTAATGTCTGCGACATAACCGGAGAGATGTAGAATACATAAGGAACACGTTCTTTAAATATTTTGATACTCATTGGAATTTTCGGACAAAAGGTGATTTGGGCGAGGAATATTTCAAATTATTCTTTACAAAAATGATGGTGGTCCTGAAAAGGACCGGTTTTGTTGGCGTTGTTGGCCTTGGTGAGGGAGATGGCTAACGATGAAATTAATTGTTAGCATGAGGAAGTCGCGTAGTACTGGCCAATGGAAGAACAGATAATAATTGATTCCTGAAAATCAATTTTTCTTTATTCATGTAAATTATACATACTTACAAATCTAACAGAAGATTCCTGATCATATTTCTGAATCATTAGTGCGAACATTGTGTAATTTGGTTAAGTACAATGAAAGTTACAAACTTTCCAAACTCGACCTTCTGTTCCTTCAGAAATATTGAAATGGGGTGTCAATATTAAACCGTTAGTCGTGGTCACAATAAAACAAGATGGGCGGGTAATGTCTGTCACATAACCGGAGCGTCGTGATTTCAATTCGAGACGTTAATTTAAATCTAATAATATTCAACAGAATCACGTTTGAATGGGAAATTTTCAAATAATTCTCTATGGTAATAATGGTGGTTCTGAAAAGAACCTTTGGTATCGGCGTTGGTGTTGATGGTGATGCGCTGGATCGTTTGATATTTTTGGCATGATAGTTACGTGCCTGGCGAACTGTTTTGTAGCCTCGAACAAAACGACAAGACTGGCTTCTTCGGGTACCATTACGGCAGAACTTTATAAGCTTAGCTCTACTTTGAAATCCTGCACAATCTCACGAATCAGACACTAGTAGGGCCATTTTGTTTGCTACTAGCACGGAGCTGCACAAAAAAACCATTTAATGCAGTTAGTTCACGGGGGCTGCCAAAAAGCTTGAATAGAAGCATGCGACTTCAACGTTTCTCTTAAACACATGCAACAACACATTCGTTTTGGTAATACTGATAATAACAGTAGAAAGGAATGGAAAAGCAGTGCACGAAACGAGCGAGAGGATAATTTAAATTTTTGTTCCGTGTGCAAGCTACTTCTTTCCACACAACGTATTATGTTGCTTGTTGAAAATTTGCTACACACCTTAAAATGAAAGTTTCAGTTTAACTCTCACTAGAACACAATTGATTGGTCCTGAAAAGAACCGTTGCTTTTATTGTAATTTACGCCCACTCCCACAAACCGACCAAGTAGGCATCAGTGGCTTCATTACGGCTGAGTTTTGTAAGCGTAGCTCGACTTTGAAGTAATACACAACCTTACGAACCAGACGCTGGAATGTTAGCCAGCGGATTAGTTGCTCCGTTGCCCTTTAGTTGGGGCGAAATACTAGCACGGCGGCAGTTCCTGATCGGTAGTTGGTTGCGATGGGCCACCAGTAGCTGGGGCACTTTTGCGGACCGTCATCATCGCCAACTGCTTTCCTCCGGTGGACTGGCTGCTTGCTAGTGCTTGAACGAATACGAATGATGAGAAAAACCGACCGACCAATATTCATATATGAAAACACGAGAAAGCACTACTATCGCTCTCCCGCTCGTTTTCGTGCCATTCCTGTGCCTTTCCTTTCCGTTCGGCTACCAATACTAGCATAACCAAAACGAATATTCTGTCATTCCATCGCCTTCAATCTAGTGGCCAGTGCTAGCAAACTTGCATGTTCAGTTTTTCAATAACAACATTCCAACAATATTTTCAAAGAATGTTGCAGATTTGAAAAGAAGGAAGGAGAAGATTTTCACAAATTTAAATTCTTTTGTTTTATTTGTTAGCGCTGATAAAGGCTATTTAGTTTGCTACTAGCAAGGAGCTGCACAAACAAATCGATTTATGCAGTTAATCAACGGAGGCTGCCAAAAAGTTCGAATAAAAGCATGCGACTAGTGTACTTTGCACGTTCTATATTTTATCAATACTAGAGAGGATCAATAAAATAATTCAAATTGTAATAGCGACATGCAATTGTGGCAACACTGGCCGAGATTGTGGGGGAACACGCACATTCGTTTTAGTTATGATGGTATTAGCAGCAGAAAGGAACGGAAAAGCAGTGCACGAAAACGAGCAAGAGAGGATAAATTTAAATTCTCTTTCTTTCTTTCCACACATCGTATTTTTTATATAGCTTTCTGAAAATTATTTGTTATACACTATAAAATGTAAATTTCAGTTTAACTCTTATTACAACACAATTAATTGGTTCTGTAAAGAACCGTTTATTGTTTTATTGCGGGAGCATAATTCAGACGCACTCCCCGCGGACACGGTGAGCCAGAAAGCACTATTTTGCATCCTCGAACAAACCGACCAAGTATGCATCGTTGGCTTCTCGGGGCATCATTACGACTGAGCTTTGTAAGCGTAGCTCGATTTTGCAGTCCTGTACAATCTCACGACCCAGACGCTGGAACGGTAGCCTACTCTGTTGCCCTTTAGTTGGGGCGAAATTCTTGCAGGGCGACAGTTCCTGATCGGGTTGCGATGAGTCACCAGTAGCTGGGGCACTTTTTCCGCCGTCGTCATCGCCAACTGCTTTCCTTCGGTGGACTGGCTGCTTGCTAGTGCTTGAACGAATACGAATGATGAGAAAAACCGACCGACAGATATTTATATAATCGCGCTAATATGCACTACTATCGCTTTCTCGCTCGTTCTCGTGCCGTGCATGAGCCTTTCCTTTCCGTCCGGCTTCTAATGGCCTAACCAAAGGAATATGCCGTCTTTCCCCCACCAACTGCTCTCGTCAAGCAACCCAATGCGAATAACCATAGAAACAAACATGTAGTGGACCTATATATAAACTTTTCATTATTTTATTGTTCGGTTGGTCTACCAAAGTGACGGCTCTGTGCGGGATGGGCTGAAAATTTTCACTTTTCCGAGTCGTTTTCGAAAGATTTTTCAAAACACATTTTTTTGTTATTAGTGCATGTTATACATACTTCAAATTTTAATACAGCATAGAGGAACATATTTGCAACAAATTGGCCCAAAAATCAAATCATTCTGTTTAGTATGATAAAAGTTATTAACGTTCAAAATCTGACGCGGCGCCGCAGCCGATATTTTGAAACGGGACCCCTATATTGAAACCTTAAATGTATTCTACATTAAAAAAGATGAGTGGGTAATGTCTGTCACATAACCGGAGCGTCGTGATTTCAATTCGAGACGTTAATTTAAATCTAATAATATTCAACAGAATCACGTTTGAATGGGAAATTTTCAAATAATTCTCTATGGTAATAATGGTGGTTCTGAAAAGAACCTTTGGTATCGGCGTTGGTGTTGATGGTGATGCGCTGGATCGTTGAATATTTTTGGCATGATAGTTACGTGCCTGGCGAACTATTTTGTAGCCTCGAACAAAACGACAAGACTGGCTTCTTCGGGTACCATTACGGCTGAACTTTATAAGCTTAGCTCGACTTTGAAATCCTGCACAATCTCACGAATCAGACACTGGTAGGGCCATTTTGTTTGCTACTAGCACGGAGCTGCACAAAAAAATCATTTAATGCAGTTAGTTCACGGAGACTGCCAAAAAGCTCGAATAGAAGCATGCGACTTCAACGTTTCTCTTAAACACATGCAATAACACATTCGTTTTGGTAATACTGATAATAACAGTAGAAAGGAATGGAAAAGCAGTGCACGAAACGAGCGAGAGGATAATTTAAATTTTTGTTCCGTGTGCAAGCTACTTCTTTCCACACAACGTGTTATGTTGCTTGTTGAAAATTTGTTACACACCTTAAAATGAAAGTTTCAGTTTAACTCTCACTAGAACACAATTGATTGGTCCTGAAAAGAACCGTTGCTTTTATTGTAATTTACGCCCACTCCCTGCGGACACTGTGAGCCAGTTTGATTTCTTTTGCGAGAAAGTTACGTACTTGGCGCACTATTTTGTGTCCTCAAACAAACCGACCAAGTACTGGCTTCATTACGGCTGAGTTTTGTAAGCGTAGCTCGATTTGGAAGTAATACACAACTTTACGAACCAGACGCTGGAATGTTAGCCAGTGGATTAGTTGCTCCGTTGCCCTTTAGTTGGGGCGAAATACTGGCATGGCGACAGTTCCTGATCGGTAGTTGGTTACGATGCGCCACCAGTAGCTGGGGCACTTTTGCGGACCGTCATCATTGCCAACTGCTTTCCTCCGGTGGACTGGCTGCTTGCTAGTGCTTGAACGAATACGAATGATGAGAAAAACCGACCGACCAATATTCATATATGAAAACACGAAAAAGCACTACTATCGCTCGTTTTCGTGCCATTCCTGTGCCTTTCCTTTCCGTTCGGCTACCAATACTAGCATAACCAAAACGAATATTCTGTTTTTCAATCGTCTTCAATCTAGTGGCCAGTGCTAGCAAACTTGCATGTTCAGTTTTTCAATAACAACATTCTAACAATATTTTCAAAGAATGTTGCAGATTTGAAAAGAAGGAAGGAAAAGATTTTCACAAATTTAAATTCTTTTGTCTTATTTGTTAGCGCTGATACTGGCCATGGGATGGTGGGAGAATACGCACATTCGTTTTAGTTATGATGGTATTAACAGCAGAAAGGAATGGAAAAGCAGTGCACGAAAACGAGCGACAGGATAATTTAAATTCTCTTTCTTTCTTTCCACACATCGTATTTCTTATATAGCTTTCTGAAAATTATTTCTTATACACCATAAAATGTAAATTTCAGCTTAACTCTTATTAGAACACAATTAATTGGTCCTGTAAAGAACCGCTTATTATTTTATCGCGGGAGCATAATTCAGACGCACTCCCCGCGGACACGGTAAGCCAGTTTAACTCTTATTAGAACACAGATTAGTTGCTCTGTTGCCCTTTAGTTGGGGCGAAATTTTTGCATGGCGACAGTTCCTGATCGGTAGTTGGTTGCGATGGGCCACCAGTAGCTGGGGCACTTTTTCGGACCGTCGTCATCGCCAACTGCTTTCCTTCGGTGGACTGGCTGCTTGCTAGTGCTTGAACGAATACGAATGATGAGAAAAACCGACCAATATTCATATATGAACACACGAGAAAGCACTACTATCGCTCTCTCGCTCGTTTTCATGCCATTCCTGTGCCTTTCCTTTCCGTTCGGCTGCCAATACTAGCATAACCAAAACGAATATTCTGTCTTTCCATCGCCTTCAATCTAGTAGCCAGTGCTAGCAAACTTGCATGTTCAGTTTTTCAATAACATTCACATCAACATCAATATTTTCAAAGAATGTTGCAGATTTGAAAAGAAGGAAGGAAAAGATTTTCACAAATTTAAATTCTTTTGTGTTATTTGTTAGCGCTGATAAAGGATATTTAGTTTGCTACTAGCAAGGAGCTGCACAAACAAATCGATTTATGCAGTTAATCAACGGAAGCTGCCAAATAGTTCAATAAAATAATTCACATTGTAATAGCGACATGCAATTGTGGTAACACTGGCCATGGGATGGTGGGAGAATACGCACATTCGTTTTAGTTATGATGGTATTAGCAGCAGAAAGGAATGGAAAAGCAGTACACGAAAACGAGCGAGAGGATAATTTAAATTCTCTTTCTTTCTTTCCACACATCGTATTTCTTATATAGCTTTCTGAAAATTATTTCTTATACACCATAAAATGTAAATTTCAGCTTAACTCTTATTAGAACACAATTAATTGGTCCTGTAAAGAACCGCTTATTATTTTATCGCGGGAGCATAATTCAGACGCACTCCCCGCGGACACGGTAAGCCAGTTTAACTCTTATTAGAACACAGATTAGTTGCTCTGTTGCCCTTTAGTTGGGGTGAAATTCTTGCAGGGCGACAGTTCCTGATCGGGTTGCGATGAGTCACCAGTAGCTGGGGCACTTTTTCCGACCGTCATCGCCAACTGCTTTCCTTCGGTGGACTGGCTGCTTGCTAGTGCTTGAACTTGAACGAATACGAATGATGAGAAAAACCGACCGACAGATATTTTTATAATCGCGCTAATATGCACTACTATCGCTTTCTCGCTCGTTCTCGTGCCGTGCATGAGCCTTTCCTTTCCGTCCGGCTTCTAATGGCCTAACCAAAGGAATATGCCGTCTTTCCCCACCAACTGCTCTCGTCAAGCAACCCAATGCGAATAATCATAGGAACAAACATGTAGTGGACCTATATATAAACTTTTCATTATTTTATTGTTCGGTTGGTCTACCATAATGACGGCTCTGTGCGGGATGGAGTGAAAATTTTCACTTTTCCGAGTCGTTTTCGAAAGATTTTTCAAAACACAATTTTTTGTTATTAGTGCATGTTATACATACTTCAAATTTTACTACAGCATAGAGGAACATATTTTCAACAAATTGGCCTAAAAATCAAATCATTCTGTTAAGTATGATAAAAGTTATTAACGTTCAAAATCTGACGCGGCGCCGCAGCCGATATTTTGAAACGGGACCCCTATATTGAAAGCTTAAATGTATTCTACATTAAAATGAAATAGATTTTAAACCATTCAAATTACCTAAACTACACCCACTCGAATCAATTGCCGAGGGGCGAGCACTAGCTGGTTTGAGTGCGTCGTATTCAAAATACCAGCGTATTTTGAATATAATTAAAATAAATAATGAAAGTATTTAAAATTTCTGCTGTGGTACTTAATAAGGTATTTAATGTAATTAATTTCGATATGTACGTACTTAAAGTATTTAAAGTACCTGTTGATGGTAAATAAAATATTTAAAGTACGAAGGTGCTGTACTTAAAATCGTTTCAGTAATTCAAGTACAATGAATTTGACACGTACTTTTTGGAATCTTTGCGGTACTTAATGTACTTTATGGTACTTAAATGTACTTAAAGTAACTAATTATGTAAGACTTTTGGCACTGCGTCGTATTGAAGATTTAATGCTTGCCCCTCGTCAATTGCCATAGTTACTCAAAATACACAACCAAAAATATTGTTTATCTCTATCTACATCCCACCCCTCCCAATAAATAATAATGATATCAAAGAACCCCTTAAGAAATTACTAGACTCTATAGACAGTTTTGAAGGATCAACAATAGTAGCAGGTGACTTTAACGCGCACAATAAACTTTGGAACCCTTCACATGAAAACTGCCCAAGAGGTGAACTATTAGAACACATATTGGATGATAGAGAAATAATATTATTAAATGATGGTTCCAGCACACTAATAAAAGCTCCAAACACAGTTCCGTCTGCCATCGACTTAACGTTCGCAACACCTGAACTTGCTTGAAAAATCAACTGGAGGGTTATAGATGAAGACTTCTTCAGCAACCATAGAATAATCCAATTTGAAATAGACAACACAGGATACACATATAACTACAATTCAGAATTCTTTAATGAAAAACAGGCAATAGAAAAACTAAACGCGCTTCAACCCCACGCATTCCACACGCCAGAAGACATAAGCGAAATAGTAAAGGAAACATTCAGTGAATGTATATATAAAGGTAACAAAAATAAAAACAGAAACCCAAAAAATGGTGGACGAATCGTATAAAAGAATTATTAGATATCAAAAACAACAACTTTAAATTATTCTTAAGAAATCAAACAGAAGCAAATTTCACTGAATTTAAAAGAAGCAGAGCTATTCTTAAAAGAGAGATTCGAAAAGAAAAGAGAAACAGTTGGAAAGAGCTCATAGATTCGATCGATAGTAATATGATAGTACACTTTGGAACACAGTAAAAATGATAGGAGGTGGCCGCCCAGAAAAAAATAACCTAAACTTATTGAATAACAAAAATCTATCTCAACAGTTTATGAACCTAAATTTCCCCCCCATTAACAGATGAAATAGAATACACTCCTAAAACAGGTACTCCCATAAAGATTGACCACCTTGAAATTATAGAAATCATAAGATCTAAAAAAGACCACTCAACTCCCGGCATAGACAATTTATCTTTCTTCATACTAAAAAACATCAAACTAAAGTTAATTATGAGATTTTCAGAACTAATGAATGAAGTCCTAAATACAGGTAAAATCCTATACGAATGGAGATCTATAAAAATAATACCTTTACTAAAACCAACAAAAGACTCGGATAAACCACAATCATACAGACCACTAGCAATGCTGAACGTACTACTCAAACTAATTAATAATGTTATAAAAAATAGACTAAAAACCTTAGAAAGCAATAAAATCACCCCGCTAAACTCTTACGGTTTCAGAAAACACACATCAGCCATAAACTGCGTAAATACTCTAATAACAAAAATAAACGAAGCTAAAAGAGAGGGAATGGTTCTGACAGCCACTTTCCTAGATCTAACTAAAGCATTTGACAATGTGAACATTAACAAATTGCTATCAATAATGGATCAACTTGAAATTCCACCAGAAATCATAAATTGGGTCTACACTTATTTAAAAGAGAGAAAAATGATACTAGAATTAAACGATGGTATACAAATAGTCAATATCTGAAACAAAGGATTACCTCAGGGTTGCCCACTTTCACCCATCCTGTTTAATATATATATATATACTAAAATAATTCACAATGTGACAAAAAATGGAGAAATCTTAATGCAATTTGCGGACGACTTTACAGCCATAGTTATTGGGTTTAGCACAGCAATGGTAGCTGAAAAAATGAACAATTTTCTGCACCGACTATCATCAGGATTCAAAAACCTAGGAATGGAAATAAACCCAAGTAAGTCAGCAACAATAGTTTTCAAAAATAAATTTGATCCAACAATTTCTATTAAAATCAATAACTCAGCAATCCCCATAACGCAAAACCACAAAATATTAGGAGTACAAATAGACCATAAACTCTTATTCAAAAAACATATAGAAGACTGCATAGTAAAAGCGAAACAAAAAGTAAACGTACTGAAAATGATCAGTAGAAAAAATAGTGGGGCGCACCCAGATCAAATGTTGAGAATATACAAGTGGATAGTTCGACCACACCTAGAGTACGGATTAACAGTAATCGGCTCAGCGTGTAGAACAACCTTCAACAAACTACAAACCGTACAATACTCAGCTATTCGAACCTCCTTGAGACTTGTAAAATCCACACCCAACCATATACTCTTATCTGAATCTGGAGAAATCCCGCTGAAAAAAGGGCTGAACTATTGGCATTGAAAGAAGTTAGCAAAAATCTCTTTAATACCAATAGTATAATAGTAGAAAATATGCGTACCATCATGAATTTGGATCATCTTCCTAAACACATTTCCTTTTTAGAAAAAACAACGTCCTTGAATAACTTCCTAATTTACCAACTGTCACCAAAGATTGAACCAACATACGATACGAATATATACAATAAAATGATAATTTCAAACGACATCAAAGATCTCAAAAAAAAAAAACTAGGAGTGGGTAATGTCCGGGACATAACCGCGTGTTGACGTAGGACTATTGGTAAACGTATCATATTATTTAAATTCTGCTTGTATCTCTTTCAAATGGCTAAATTTACATCTTAAGTTTGATTCATCGAGTTCAGCGAAATTTTCCTGGGGATTTACAATAGTAGCCTGTCCGGTAATCTATTCAGTAAAATAATTTTATTACTGAGTTCTCTGCATAAAATACAGGTATCTGGGCATCTGTCAATAAGAGTTGATAGCTTGCGGTGAATTTTCGCCAATAAAAGTTAAGAAATGCTTCAGTTATTCGTGTAAAGTCTGGTTTCGGAATCCAAATCAAAATATCGTTTTCTTATTTACAAGTCCGTTTATGTTCCTCCTGATGCTCAACACACTGTTCACTCACTCTTCTCGCTTGTCTTCTCTCTACCGAAAACTCTACACGGATCTCTACTAGCCGGCCTGTCATCAGCGTTGCCAACCTATCAAGCTACCACTCCTAACGAATGCAAAGGGCGTATGAATTTTGAGGACTCTACATCCCCCCTTGACTTTACTATCCTACAACACTTTTTACGTACGATATTCGTTTAGATACATAGGCTTTCGGTGAGTGCGTATTGGCCGGTCCTGCACAGTATCTAGATCAGTTTGCTCTAGTTGTCCAGGAGTTATATTTTCTATCGTAACGTTTCCGTTACTGGTGATTGCTGCTTCTGCTTGTTTAATGTGGGGGAAAATTTTCAAATGAGCGACGTTTCGTTTAGCAGTTCTACCTGTTTTCAGAGCTCGCAAAGATGCTTCTGAACCGTCCAAACTCACAATCTCATATTCCTCAGGTTCGTAGGTGCTGGACAGCTTATTGTCCTTTATCATGCGCTTTGAAACAACTATATCACCTACCTTGAAAACAGATTGTTTTGCTCTCCGTCGTGTGTCCGTATATTCCGCTCCTTTAATCTTATTTGACCAGTCGCGGTCTCGTATTTCCTCTTCATCAACGCGTCCCGCCTTTTCTCTAAAAACTGGAACCTTATCCCGCAAAATGCGGCCAAACATCAGTTGAGATGGTGGTACGCCTGTGGTTGCATGTGGAGTCGAATTATACATAAGAAGAAATGATCGCAAGTCCCATAACCAATCTGCAGATCCTGAAGATTTACTGATTTTTAGACGTTTGAGTATGGTTCGGTTCGCTCTCTCTACCTCACCATTTGCCTGTGGCCAATATGGTGTCGTTTTTAATAATTCTATGCCGTATTGGTCGCAAAATGATTTTAGTTCTTCGCTTATAAATTGTGGGCCATTGTCAGACCGAATAGTTTCCGGTATACCGAACCTACAAAAGGTTTCATGTAGTGCCTCAATCATTAGTTTTGTAGTCGTTTGCTTCATCACTACTGCCTCTGTGAACCTACTGTAGTAGTCGACCATGACAAATATTGAGTGACCGGAGGGAAGCGGTCCCATAAAATCAACTGCAATGTCTGTCCACGGCTTTTCCGGCATTTTCGTCCGACGAAATGGCTCTGGTACTCCAAGTGAACCAACCAATATACATTGTTTGCAATTTTTCACGAAATCTTCAGCATTTTTATCGATACCTGGCCACCACACTTTTTGCCGTAATCTTCGTTTCATAGCAGCTATCCCAGGATGTGCTTCGTGTGCTAATTCGAGAACTCGTTCTCGAAGAGATGAGGGAATCACCAGTTTATTTCCTCTAAGCAGAACCCCTTCAATGCCACAAAGTTCATTTGTAAATGGTTTGAATTCTTTGGGGATCTCATCAATCGACATTGATTGTAAGTTCGTCAAAACTTTTTGAATAACCGCATCGTTATTGGTTTCCTCTATAATTTTGTCATATTTTATTGCAACTGGTGCCGAACTTTCAGCGACAAGTCGAACGCACATATCGGTGGACTGATCAAAGGCTTGAGCAGAAGACGTAGACAGTCTCGAGATTGCATCTGCGATATTGGCACTTCCAGGAATGTGTTCCACGTCATAAGTGTAAGCTTGTAATCGGAGGACCCATCGCTCAATTCTTGCGCAGGGTTTCGATCTGGTGCTAAATAGAAACTTAAGTGCCTTACAATCAGTCATTAATACGAATTTTGTGCCTTGTAGATATAGTCGAAACTTTTCGACTCCCCATACAAGAGAGAGCGCTTCCCTTTCGGTCTGGAAGTACTTTCTTTCAAGGTCCGTCAGGGCTTTACTCGCAAAAGCAATTACCCTTGTATGTCCGTTCTTATCAACTTGTAGAAGCACAGCTCCCAAACCAGTTGGACTTGCATCTGTTACAAGTTTCGTGAGATCTTTTGGATTAAAAAATCCCAGATTTTCAATCTTGCAAATAGCCGACTTTATTGACTGGAACGCCATACTTTCTTTCTCCGTCCACTTGAAGGGTACTACTGAACGAAGCAATTGTCTCAAACAATCCGTTTTGGTAGCTAGGTGTGGTATGAATCTACCTACGTAACATACCAGTCCCAAAAAGCTACGCAGCTCCGATATGTTTTGAGGTTCCCGGAACTGTTGAATAGCAACCAGCCTGCTTTCCTTCGGTCGAACACCGTTGGCAGATAGCACATGTCCAAGAAATTCTAGTGATTCAACGTTATAGACGCACTTTTGATCGTTTAGCATAATGTCGTATTCAGTTAATCTTTTCAGTGTATCCGCCAACCTTCTATCGTGCTCGTTTTGATTTGTACCAAAAACCATCACGTCGTCGAGATATACAACGACTCCTTCTAGGCCTGCCAGAATTGATTCCATGACTTTCTGGAATAGCTCTGGCGCGCAGCTTACACCAAACATAAGACGTTTGTATCTGGTATAATAAATTATAATAGTATTTAAAAAAAGAAAGAAAAACAGAACAAAATAAGCGAAAGTGGTTTGGTAAAAGTTCTTCTATTTAAAACTAAAACAAAATCCAATTCATTTTGAAAAATGAAAATTTAACTTGTATAAACCGTTCCATATTACCTGAAAAGTCCGTATTTGGTAATAAATGTAGTAATCGGACGGGATCTCTCTGAAATTTCCACCTGGTGGTAGGCTTCCTTTATGTCTATCTTAGAAAACCGCACGGCGCCATTTACCGACCCCAGAAGCTCTTCAATTAGCGGCAAAGGATGGGTCTCGCGTACTACTGCTTTGTTTGCCTGGCGCATGTCGATACATAGGCGTATTTCGCCTGAATCTTTTGTCACCGGTACCATTGGTGAGACCCAGGGTGATGGTTCTGTAACACGTTGAATAATATCTTGTTCCAGTAATGTGCGAAGCTTCATTCCAATGCCTTCCTCCATAGCGATCGGCGGGCGCCGGTAGGGCTGCTGGACAGGCTGAATGTTGTTGTCAATCGGGATTTCGACGGTAACGCCTCGAATTTTTGGAAAAGGACGCACTGGTTTAGCATGTACTGAATTCACATTGAAACCGATCTTCAATACTTGTAGTTCTTTTGCAGTTTTGTCACCTAACAAACACTGTTGACCATTTTCCACGACGTAAAATTTCGAGCAAGTTCGTCGATCTCCTGCTTCGATCTCGGCATGGAACATACCCATTATCTTCATCGGTTGGTTTGATGCGTACGCAATAAGAGTTCGGTCAACTTCTCCTTTTATCTCGAAAACATCCACTCCAGCTTCTTTCATCTGTTCCCAAATGTCGTTTGTAATCACGTTCGCGTCGGCCCCTGAGTCTATAGTCATCGGTATATCAACTCCACCCACTTTAAACATGAATACGTTTCGACCCATGGCGTAAAAAATGTAGTTCGTAGTTTCCTGTTTACTCACTTCTTCGGCAATCGCACGAATGCGTTTCGGGGGTGGTCCTCTTCCAGGTGATTGTTGGCGTCGTTTCTGGGTGTCAACACGAGAGTAGCATCTCTTGGCCCAGTGGCCAGGTCTTCCACAACTGGCACATTTAGTGCGCTTTGCTGGGCACTCACTGCTATTTTGAATATGGCCTCTTCGACCACAACTGTAGCAAATGAAACGATCTGTTTGACGATCATTTACACGTTTCTCGAAACGAGTCTGAAACATGCCTTCTCGTTTGGGGTTTAGAGGTTTCCAATTTGAGCCCCGTTCTGAAATTTTGTTTATTTCTTGAGACTCATTTTTGGCCGAAACAGATGGAAAAATTAAAGGGTTGTGTACAGGACACGACCACGGTAACATTAAAAATATAGCTTTTTTCAAGAGCGTGCAAATGAATTTTATCTATCACACATATCGACACACGTTCTTGTTCACTCGCCTGTTTTCATATGTAACAATTTGCTATATACCCTCCCCATCAAAACATAATTTATTGAAGGTCTTTTAACGGTAATCTATTAATTAATCAAGTATCTCACTAGGTGATTGGCATTATTTGGCTGATCCATCTAGTAAAAATAGGCTGGTCTGTCCAGAAAATATATTCAAAAGAAAAGTTCCATATTGAGAGCTGTGATGAGGAAACCCACGCCCGCCAACGGAAATATACAGATTCTCCATAAAATATGAAATTTCATTTTCCATTTAAATTTTCAATAATGTACTAATGAACTTAAGTAAACAATCTTAAGTTTAAGTATTTCTTGATCGATTAGTGGTGGAAAAATGAAATTATTTGATAAATTACATTGTTATGCAACGTTCGGACTACCAGTTAAAACGGGTTTTTATGCCATCTTGGTGACATTTTTCTTGTTGCTAATTATTAAAACGTGTTATAACTCTGTAGTGTAAACATTGTATTATTAAACCAATTCTGCAGCGTTTTATGTTATATAGGTGTTTTATGTGGTAATAAGACTGACATAATTATATCTTCAGTACAGCGGTTTGTTTCATAATTTAAAACAGATTTATTTTAAAATTTAAATTAGTATACCCAACCGTATTTGTTGTATACCTTAAAACGCAACTAGAACTGTGTTTTAAATACATAGGGTAGGACAGGTATTCTGACTGGTTAAACTGGGAAAACAATTTTAAGTCCAGTAACGCTTAAGACATGGCTTGAATTTGAATCGAAAAAGAACACCCGCTTCAACTGCTGCTGGGACGGTAAGTTCTGTTTTAAAATTTTCCGTTGTGTGCAGTACGAAACAAAAGTGTTTGAAATTAGAAAACAAAAATTTCTGCTGGGAATGTGATTGTTTCCGATGCAATTACACTCAGATTTTTCACGCAGGGGATACAGGCCGTGTAAATGAAAACCGCGTAAATTTAAAAAAAAAAAACGCGTTAATGAAAACCGCGTAAATTTCAAAATCCTCGTAAAAAAACCTGAGTGTACTCTCCTATATAAAATACTACGCTGCTGAACAGTGCAATAACTACAGAAGCACGTTTTCAGATGCCTTACTGATAAAAAACATATAACCGAAATATGAAACATGAAAACCAATAGGCTCTTTACCCTACGCAGCTACAAAGCGCCGTAAACATGGATTAACAAGTTACAACGCACACGCATGCATAAAAATATATTTTTTTCAAACGCAACACTCTTAAGCAGCACACACCGTATTGAATTAAATCCAAACCACCCCGCCCACCCACTTTGCAAATCATTCTGTGACACCGTGCTGGTACCCGAAAAATCCGCACACGACCACCGCTGCCGAAAATGCATAGCGTCTACCGCTTATTGTAGTGCCCAGACGCTGCAGCCATGATCTTACCCGTTCGACATAAGAACAAAAACTGATTCAAACGGGTACGCGTCACCTCTATTTATAAACTAACCGTATATGGTTTAGTCACTTAGGTGCGAGTGTGTGCAAATGCCAACGTTACCGAAAATCGATAGCGCTTATTGCATCGCCCGGAGACGACGTTGCTCGTGTGGGATAAGAGCAACGACTGATTTAAACGGACATGCGTTGCTTCTATTTATGACTTTTCGTGTTTCATTGAGCAACTAAGCTGCCCTCTTTTGACGGCTGTGTCTGAGAAATCTGCGTCACGAATGGTATTTTTCCCGTTTTTCGTGTACTTTTTAATTTTACTAATTTCCAAAAGTCTACTTTTATTGGGGAGATATTAAATTATTACCAATATTTAAGTTAGGTGTTTCTGAATCGGTTGGTGTATGAATGATTAAAATCCATCTAGTAATATCGGAGTTATAAGCGTGCAAACCTTACATAGTTTCGTTACATGGGCAATAGTTTAGATTTTAGAATGACACCTAGCCCCAGATAGTGGAGTAAGACATTTTTAATGTCAAAAAATTAAAGGGTTGTGTACAGGACACGACCACGGTAACATTAAAAATATAGCTTTTTTCAAGAGCGTGCAAATGAATTTTATCTATCACACATATCGACACACGTTCTTGTTCACTCGCCTGTTTTCATATGTAACAATTTGCTATATACCCTCCCCATCAAAACATAATTTATTGAAGGTCTTTTAACGGTAATCTATTAATTAATCAAGTATCTCACTAGGTGATTGGCATTATTTGGCTGATCCATCTAGTAAAAATAGGCTGGTCTGTCCAGAAAATATATTCAAAAGAAAAGTTCCATATTGAGAGCTGTGATGAGGAAACCCACACCCGCCAACGGAAATATACAGATTCTCCATAAAATATGAAATTTCATTTTCCATTTAAATTTTCAATAATGTACTAATGAACTTAAGTAAACAATCTTAAGTTTAAGTATTTCTTGATCGATTAGTGGTGGAAAAATGAAATTATTTGATAAATTACATTGTTATGCAACGTTCGCACTACCAGTTAAAACGGGTTTTTATGCCATCTTGGTGACATTTTTCTTGTTGCTAATTATTAAAACGTGTTATAACTCTGTAGTGTAAACATTGTATTATTAAACCAATTCTGCAGCGTTTTATGTTATATAGGTGTTTTATGTGGTAATAAGACTGACATAATTATATCTTCAGTACAGCGGTTTGTTTCATAATTTAAAACAGATTTATTTTAAAATTTAAATTAGTATACCCAACCGTATTTGTTGTATACCTTAAAACGCAATTAGAACTGTGTTTTAAATACATAGGGTAGGACAGATATTCTGACTGGTTAAACTGGGAAAACAATTTTAAGTCCAGTAACGCTTAAGACATGGCTTGAATTTGAATCGAAAAAGAACACCCGCTTCAACTGCTGCTGGGACGGTAAGTTCTGTTTTAAAATTTTCCGTTGTGTGCAGTACGAAACAAAAGTGTTTGAAATTAGAAAACAAAAAGTTCTGCTGGGAATGTGATTGTTTCCGATGCAATTACACTCAGATTTTTCACGCAGGGGATACAGGCCGTGTAAATGAAAACCGCGTAAATTTAAAAAAAAAACGCGTTAATGAAAACCGCGTAAATTTCAAAATCCTCGTAAAAAAACCTGAGTGTACTCTCCTATATAAAATACTACGCTGCTGAACAGTGCAATAACTACAGAAGCACGTTTTCAGATGCCTTACTGATAAAAAACATATAACCGAAATATGAAACATGAAAACCAATAGGCTCTTTACCCTACGCAGCTACAAAGCGCCGTAAACATGGATTAACAAGTTACAACGCACACGCATGCATAAAAATATATTTTTTTCAAACGCAACACTCTTAAGCAGCACACACCGTATTGAATTAAATCCAAACCACCCCGCCCACCCACTTTGCAAATCATTCTGTGACACCGTGCTGGTACCCGAAAAATCCGCACACGACCACCGCTGCCGAAAATGCATACCCACATTCTGCTCAGGCTTGATGGCTAATGAAATTTTGATTTCGTCCGCCATGGCTAGTAAACGGCGGGTAAACGTCGTAATAGCGCAGCCCGCTTTTAGGACTTGTATTTTTTAGTCGACGGCTGACACTTAGCCGACTGTTTTTTTAGACTTAGTTTTTTTTTAAATTGTGTTGTTTATATTTATTTTTTTTACGGTCCGGTTTGATCGCTGGCGAAATGAAAATCGGAATTAACGGTAATCTACTGAAGATGGACAGCAGTGAATTTCGGTATCGTTCTCGGGGGAGGGCTAGTGTAAGTGATTTACGGCTCGAAGCAAATCTCCGCAATCAAAAGTGATTTCAAAACGAAAAGTTGCTGTTGTGCAAAATAGTGATTTCGAGGATAGAAGACTAACTTTACAAAATGGTAGCAGCGGATATTAATGTCGTCGTCAAATTCTTCTGTATGAAAATACTTGTTTCTTTCAAAGGTGAGCGAAGTATTATATTGATAGTAGAGTAACTAGTAGAGCCAAGATTATTCAGATGTTGATTCGGCGAAGAAATTTAATTGTGGACTGCATGTTGAAAAAAAGCAGTCAATAACTACTTGCTAGTTCTCGGAGTGCTGCAAACTAAATTGTATTCACTGATTATTGCATTCGTTTGTCATTTGCTTTGCTCTCAAATATTCACCTTGGGGATTTGTGATCTAGTACAAGGAGGGTGGACTGTTCCACCGCGGTACTTCGTATATTAGCAAGCACTTTTTTTCGCTGGCCGCTGCGCTCCTCGCTGGAGGTGCTGCACTATGTATTGTGGAAATTTCTCGTTTCATGCCTTTTTTGTCCGGTGAGTAATATTGCATAGAAAGTGCTAGGTTTGTTCGGTAATTGTCTAGTTTAGAGACTTTAGTGAAAGAGGTCCAATTTTAATGAGCTTTTATGCCAACAGAATGTATTTCAATCTAAATAAACCGAATCCGAGAGCGGAAATGTGAAATTTTAAACCATAGTTAATACTGAAAAAAATAAGTTGTGCTTATTAACAGTTTTAACAATAACAGTTCTTTAACAAGTGAGCTTACACAGCGGAGCGAGTGTGATGCGGCCTGGCCGCATATCCGTGGCATATCCGAAGCGGCGCAAAGCCGCTGAGGGTCTGGCGGGCGAAGAACCTGTGATGGCGTAACCGCATTAGTCAGTCTTCGGTTGACTAATGTGGCTACCCCACATCGTTTTCTGGTGTATTATCCGACTTCGCTGCCGCTAAGTCGGCTTTAAACCAGCTATAGCCCCAATGTTTGAGTAATCCGGGGTCAAACGAGAGGATCACAGGTTTGCTTGCAAATTCCAGCAACGGGTTAATCAATTCTTCGTCCGTCGGATTCTCAGCGGCTTTGCGCCTCTTCGGATCCTTCGCCTCGGGTATGCGGCCAAGCCACATCACACTAGCTCCGCTTTACAAGCTCACTTGTTTAAGCACTGTCATTGTTATGCGTGTTATTAATCACAACGTATTATTATGAAGTAGACTTCCTTAAATTCCTCACTTATTCTGCTCAAATGGGCACATAGATTGAAACAAAAATAAAAATAAAAATCGACAAAAAAATTTAAGAATCTTAAAATTTGTGAATTTTAAAATTAATAAATTTAAAAATTTGGAAATATTAAGATTCATAAACTTACAAATATGAGAATCTAAAAATTTAACGATTCAAAAGTTTTGAGATTCGAAAATTTATTAATTTGAAAACCTAAATGTTAAGAGATGCGAAAATTTGAGGATTTGAAAAATTTATAGATTTGAAAATTTAAAAACTTAGGAATTCAAAATTTGGGAATTCAAAAATTTAAAAAATTGGAATGTAAAAATTTAACCACTCAAAACTTTTGAAATTCAAATATTTAAAAATTTATAAGCTTAGAAATTAAAATTTTTAATTTTTTGAAATTTTAGAATTTGAAGGTTTAAAATTTCAAAAACAAAGATTAAAAAGTTAAGAAAAATCAAAATTAAAAAGAATTTGAGGATCAAAACATGAAAAATACATGAATTTAAAAATTTTCCCTCTCAAAAACATTTAAAAGCGCGAATTTCAAAAATGTAAAAATTTTAAATTTTAAAAATTTAAGGACATTTTCAAATTTAAAAGTTCAAGAATCTATAAATTTAAATATTAGAAAATTTAAAAATTGAGAAACCCTAAAATTTAAAAACTTCAAAAATTTAAATTTGTAATATTTCAAAATTTAAAAATTCATTGAGTTAAAAATTTAAAGGTCTAAGAATTTTAAAATTTAAATATTAAATAATTTAAAAACAAAAATTTAAGAAATTTGGAAATAAAATTTTTTTAAATTTAAAGACATAGGGGGAACTGGGCCAATTAGGACCTAGTAAGGGTTTTGAGCTATAGAACTGGAACGTGTCAACCGATTCACAAATAAAATTTTTTTCCTGAAAGCCTGATCAATTGTGCACATTTTTTCTAAGGCCACTTTTTCCGATCTTTTACCGTATTGTGTATGAACGGCTATGGGCAAAAGTACATGAAAGGTCCGAATTACCCCAACCCTGTTCCAATTCGGACCTTTCTTATCATTTTTTTGCAATAGAAATGAGATCCTATTTCGGTCTAAGTTATTCCTATTTGATTTTCACTAAATTTCGAATTGTAAAAAGAAAAGTTCTCTTTGATATATAAAACTTTGTAATGAATATACAATAAAAAGTAAGCGCTGGGCCAAATTACCTAAAAATAGGTATAACGTCAAAATCTGTCAACCGATTTGAGAAAACTTATGTTTTCCTAAAAGCTCGACCGACTGCGCACACTTTCCCCTCAATGGGTTTTACGCGATCGCGCATCGTATATTCGGCAAAAGGTCCGAATTGGACCAACCCATATTCTATTATTCACATACCGATTAAACGAAAACAGTTGATAGTCTCGCCCAAAACAAGATATTAAATAAAAGATATTATCCGGCAGATCCAAAATCACGATAATGCATTTGACTTAATTTATTATTGTTGCCATCAAAAATGTTGTTTTTTGGCTTACACATTTTTCAAAAAAAGCGCTCTAAAACAACATTTGCCCCTAGCACACGCACACGAAAACTGAGATCCGCAAAATTTCGTGAAATAAAACAGAGCTACATGACAGCCACGAAAATGATATATACGCTTTTCATAATATTACCATAGCTGAGAAACAGCTGGGGGTCCGAATTGGCCAGCAGTCCGAATTGGGCCACTGCCCCCTAAATATTTAAAAAAAATTCAAATTAGGAATTTAAAAATTAAAAATTCATAAATTTTAATATTTAAAATTTCAATAATTTAAGAAACAAAAAATTCAAAAAAATTTAAATTTTTAAGCTTTAAAATATAAACATTTAAAAAAAATTAAGATTTAAAAGTTTAAAAGTTAAAAAAAATGAAAATTTAAGCTTTTAAAAATTTAAAAATTTGTGAGCATACAAAAAATTAAGAATTTAAAAATTTAAGAAAAAATTTAAAAATTCATAAATTTGAAAATATGAAAATGTAACGAATTTTTGAATCCATCATTTAAATTTTTTTTGAGTATTTAAATTTTAAAAAGCTTTAAATTTTTTAATTGCAGAGTTTTTGAATTTTTGATATATTCAATTTCTGATATTTCGAGCTTTTTTTGATCCGTTGAATTTTTGAGATTTTCTATTTGTTTGCGTATTTTTGAATATTTGTATTTAGAGTTTTTGAATTTTTAAGTTCTTGAGTCTTAAAATTTTTGAATTCTTGGTTTTTTGTTGAAAATTTTGCATTTTTTTAATTTTCATCTCTTGAATTTTTGTACTTTAGCATTTCTATCATTTTGTATTTCTACATTTTTGTTTACTTGCACTTTTGCATTTTTTGGATCTTTAATATTTTTGTAATTATAAAGACATAATTGTGTTTTTGTATTTGTGTACTGTACAATTTTGTATTATGGTATTCTCATATTTTTGTAATATTGTGTTTGTATTTCTGAATTTTTGTATTTTTGTGTTTTCGTATTTTTGCATTTTTGTATTTTTGTATATATATATTTTTGTATATTTGTAGTTTTGTATTTTTACATTTTTTTTTCATATTTTCGTATTGTTGTATTTTTGCATTGTTGAATTTTTGTATTGCTGCATTTTTGTGTTTGTGTATTTTTCTATTTCTGCATTTTTGTGTTTTGATTTTCTGCATTGTATTTTGTAATTTTTACATTTTTGTATTTTTGTAATTCTGTATTTTTTGTATTCTTGCATTTTTCTATTTCTGTATTTTTGTGTTATTGTATTTTTGTGTTTTCGTATGTTTATATTTTCGTATTTTTGTGTTTTTGTATTTTTGCATTTTTGTGTTTTCGAATTTTTGTATTTTAATATTTTTGAATCTCTGTATTTTTTAAATTTTTGTATTTTTGCACTTTTGCCTTTCTCATCTAGAAAGGTTATGTAGTTGGTCGGAATTTCGACTTTTTAATCGAGGCCCACAGGGCCGGTTCTCTTATACCATGCGAGTCAGTTTGTCGAGATCGGAAAAAGTCTGTATGCGTGTGTGTATATATTTATGTATGTGTCAAATAATCTCACCGATTTTTCTCATAGAAATTTCAAAATTAAGAAACTCACATCAGTTTCTCGGAGATGGTTGAGTCGATTTTCACAAGCTTAGTCTTAAATGAAAGGTACATTATCCTATAAACTGCTATAATATTTCTAAAAGACCTTTAGACTGCTATAAAATTTTGTACGGATCGGTTATATGGTTACGGTTACGGTGGTTCGTCCGATCACATAAGAAATTCCCATAAAAGCCGGAACTAAAATTTTCATTTCGAAGGGGGGACCCTAGGGGCTGATCCTAGGGGCAGATCACTCTAAGAATGTATAACAAATTTGCATCAAATTAGAAAAAATGCATTTAATTTCCATTTTTGCATCAGCTTGGCACTCCCTCGCAGAAAAGTTTGTTTAACAAACGTCCTACGCTGATCCACTTTGTTCGACGTTTTGTTAAATGTAGGGCTAGTTTTTCTGTAGGGTTTAGACGTCTTACACGCAACGCAAACCACATTGCAGGCAACGCAAAAACATTGCACGCAACACAAAATACATTATGAATTTCTATTTTGATGGAAATAAATGCATTTAATTTCGCTGATTTTTAAAAATGCATCACAAGCGATCTGCCCCTAGGGCTGATCACTTGTGATGCATTTTTAAAAATCAGCAAAATTAAATGCATTTCTTTCCATCAAAATAGAAATTCATAATGTATTTTGCGTTGCGTGTAATGTATTTTGCGTTGCGTGTAAGACGTCAAAACCCTACCAAAAACTAGCCCATGATAACAGTTTTTGCAACCGACCGAGACGGTTGTGCCTCCAAGTGGAAGGTTTTGTTCTCGAGAGAGTGACGGAGTGCGAGACGCTGTATGCGTTATTGTGGGAGAGAGAGAGAGAGAGACCAGTTTGTTAAGTGTGAGTCGACAGTTGATACGTCGGAGGCGTGGTCAACGGCATCCTCGACAAGTGGTGTTTTCACAGCAAACCGCGGGTAGACGAATTTGCCTACCGCGGTGGCAGAAATCGACAGTGATCGTGCCTGTACACACAGAAAAAAAATAGTGTATTGGTGTCGTCGGGCAATTCTAATCGACGAGAGGGAAGCGTCACAGGTAGACCCATTTGCTCTATTTGTCTACCGCAGAAGTGGTACGACGAATAAGGAAAACAAGTGGCACCGAAAAGTGCCGCATCGACAGTGGGATTTTCGCAGCAAGCCACAGGTAGCCACATTTGTCTACCGAGGTGGTGGAAACGGACAGAGTGCGCTTGTGGTGGTGATACCGACGAGCAGCTTAATCGGAGAGAGTTTTGAAGTGTTGCAGGTAGGACTATTTCTCTACTGAAGAAGCAACGCGACGAAGAAGGACAGCAAGTGTCACATTGTCAAACAACGGGCACCGAGTTTACAACGTAACACATGAGGTGTGTTCTACCGGTGTCTTCGTCACCTAATAGATAGCAGATAACAGGTATATTTTCATTCCTTTTTGTGATAGTTTTTCTTATTAGGTAAAATGGATGAAGAGATGGGAGAACGAGTAACAGACCCTCCCCCTAAGCCTTATGCTGAAAATGTAAATCCGACTAGAATTAAAATTTACCCAGAGTCGTCAACGGGACCATGGATTGTATTTATTAGGCGTAAAGCAAAGGCGCTAAATATCATTCAAATTTCTAAAGATTTGACTTCGCGATTCTCGGATGTAAAAGAGATCGTCAAAGTTAATAAAGATAAAATACGCATTGTCGTTGGTAGTTTCAAACAAGCCAATGCAATTGCTTCTTGCGAGCTTTTTACGCGTGAGTAAAGAGCGTATATTCCTTCAAAGGAAATTGAAATTGATGGGGTCATCACAGAATCGAGTTTGACTGTTGATGACATAATTAAGCATGGGGTTGGTCGTTTCAAAGACACCATACTTAAAGACGTAAAAATACTTGAATGCAAGCAATTGCATTCAGTATCACACGAAGGAGATAAAAAAGTTTATCGACTGTCTGACTCATTTCGAGTGACTTTCGCTGGGTCTGCGCTGCCCAACTATGTCATTATCGATAAGATTCGTCTCCCTGTTCGCCTTTTTATTCCTCGTGTAATGAATTGCCTTAATTGCAAACAGCTTGGCCACACAGCCACTTACTGTTCCAATAAGGCACGGTGTGGCAAATGTGGGGGTTCTCATCAAGAGGATACATGCAATGAAAATTCAGAAAAATGCTTAATGTGCGGAGAAAACTCACATGAGCTCCCTGCATGCCCCATTTATAAATTGCGCGAGGATAAAATTAAACGATCCTTGAAGGAGAGGTCTAAGCGCTCCTATGCAGAAATGTTGAAAAATGCTACCCCTAAACCCATCTTCTTAGAAAACACTTACGCATCTCTATTTTCGGAACAGTCTGACTCTGACGGAGCGTGCGAAGGTACATCATTTGTTTTACCCGGAAATTCCAGAAAAAGAAAACAGTCTTCTTTTCCCAAGCTGCCAAGAAAGGGCCTTAAAATTTCTCCACCAATAGATAAACTGCGCCCAAAACCGAAAAATTCCGATTCAAAACCGAAATCAATTCCGCCCGGTTTTGGGAACGTACAATCCAAACAGAACACCATTACTGGAAATAATAAAATTTCGACTTCCTCTGAGCCTCAGCCGGGGGTAGGATTATTGAAATTTTCTGAAATTGTTGATTGAATTTTTAAAGCATTCAATATTTCTGAACCACTAAAGAGTATACTTTCAGCTTTCCTCCCAACAATTAGAACATTTTTAGAGCAGCTGATTGCTCAATGGCCCATCCTTGCAGCGATTGTATCTTTCAATGGGTAATTCACCTCCTCCAATGAAAGATTCCATCACTGTTTTACAGTGGAATTGCAGAAGTATCATACCTAAAATTGATTCCTTAAAAATTTTACTGCATAATTTAAAATGCGATACTTTTGCTCTATGTGAAACATGGCTTACCTCAAACATTAATTTCAACTTAAATGATTTCAACATTATTCGCCTAGACCGAGACACCCCGTATGGAGGAGTGCTTCTAGGAATTAAAAAGTGCTATTCTTTCTATAGAATTGACATCTCCTTGTTTGCGGGCATTGAGGCTGTAGCTGTCCAAACGAACATTAAAGGCAAAGACATGTCTATCGCTTCTATATATATACCTCCCAAAGTTCAAATTGGACAACGTCAAATTTTTGAGGTAGTGGAATCCATGGCTGCTCCGCGCCTGATACTGGGAGACTTCAACTCGCACGGTGTATTGTGGGGTTCCCTCTACAATGATAATCGATCCTCTTTGATATACAATGTTTGTGACGAATTTAATATGACAGTTTTAAATACTGGCGAATCAACACGCATCCCCAGACCTCCTGCACGTCCAAGTGCATTAGATCTATCTCTGTGCTCGACATCACTTCGGTTAGATTGCACGTGGAAGGTTGTACCTGATCCTCACGGTAGCGATCATTTGCCAATCGTTGTTTCAATTAACAGTGAATTAGGCCTTACGAATTCAATCAATGTTCCTTATGACTTAACACGAAATATTGATTGGAAAACATACGAAACATTAATTTCCACTTCTCTTGCTTCGACAGAAGAGCTACCCCCTACCGAAGAATATGAATTCTTAGCGGGTTTAATTATTGAAGCAGCAGAACAAGCCCAAACGAAATGCAATCCTGGAATGACAATAAATAGACGGCCCCCTAATCCTTGGTGGGACAAAGAGTGCTCGGATGCATATGAAGCTAAACAAGTTGCCTACAAAGAAATTATGAAACAGAAAGGGGGTATACGTGAGAACTTTGAAAATTATTTCATTTTGCAAAACAAATTTGACAGTATACGTCGTGCCAAAAAATCTAGTTATTGGAGACACTTCGTTAATGGCTTGTCAAGAGAAACATCAATGAGTACTCTTTGGAACACAGCCAGAAGAATGAGGAATCGAAACGTGACTAATGAAAGCGAAGATTTTTCGAATCGTTGGATATTTAATTTTGCCAAGAAAATTTGTCCCGATTCAGCTCCTGCGCAGAAAATCACTCGCGATGCTCCCACAAGTAACGATTTCATAGATTCGCCTTTGACAATGATGGAATTCTCAATTGCACTCCTCTCATGCAACAATAATGCTCCGGGACTAGACAGAATTAAATTCAACTTGGTGAAGAATCTGCCTGACCTAGCAAAAAGACGCTTGTTGAATTTATTCAATAAGCTTCTTGAGCAGAACATTGTCCCGCACGACTGGAGACAAGTGAGAGTTATCGCTATTCCAAAACCGGGAAAACCAGCCTCCGATCATAACTCGTATCGACCGATTGCAATGCTATCCTGCATCAGGAAATTGTTGGAAAAAATTATCCTACGACGTCTCGACAATTGGGTTGAGGCGAACGGCTTGCTATCAGATACCCAGTTTGGTTTTCGGAGGGGAAAGGGAACGAATGATTGTCTGGCGCTACTTTCGTCAGAAATCCAACTTGCATACGCAAAAAAAGAACAAATGGCGTCTGTGTTCTTAGACATAAAAGGAGCATTCGACTCAGTCTCCATTGATGTTCTCTCGGAGAAGCTACATCAATGTGGTCTTTCTCCAATATTAAATAATTATTTATACAATTTATTGTCAGAAAAGCACATGCATTTTTCATATGGCGATTTGGCGACACTCAGAATAAGTTACATGGGCCTCCCACAAGGTTCTTGTTTAAGCCCCCTTCTCTACAATTTTTACGTGAATGATATTGATAATTGTATTGTCAGCCCATGCACTCTAAGACAACTTGCAGATGATGGGGTGGTTTCTGTTACAGGACCAAAAGCCTTAAATTTACAACAACCACTGCAAGATAGTTTGGATAATTTATCAAGTTGGGCTTTGAAGTTAGGCATCGATTTCTCTACGGAGAAAACAGAGTTGGTTGTTTTTTCAAGGAAGCGTGATCCAGCTCAGCTTCAGCTTCAGTTGGTTGGTAGAACGATAGCCCAAGTCCTGACTTTTAAATACCTTGGAATTTGGTTCGATTCTAAAGGCACATGGGGAGGCCACATTAGGTATCTAATAACGAAATGCCAACAAAGGATAAATTTTCTGCGAACAATAACTGGATCATGGTGGGGTTCTCATCCAAGTGACATGATAAGATTGTATCAAACAACAATACTTTCAGTAATGGAATATGGGTGCATCTGTTTCCGTTCAGCTGCGAACACTCACATTATTAAACTGGAACGGATACAGTATCGCTGTTTACGAATTGCCTTAGGTTGCATGCAGTCGACCCATACGATGAGTCTTGAAGTACTAGCGGGAGTTCTTCCTTTAAAAGACCGATTCTGGGATCTCTCTTCTCGTTTACTTATCCGATGTGAGGTTATGAACCCACTGGTAATTGAAAATTTTGAAAGACTTGTCGAGCTTCAACCCCAAACCAGATTCATGACAGTGTATTTCAATCACATGTCACAAGAAATAACGCCTGCTAGGTATGTTCCCACATACGTCAATATACTAGATACTCCTGAATCCACTTTATTCTTCGACACGTCCATGCAAGCAGAGATTCGTGGAATTCCGGATCATCTACGCTCGCGGGAGATCCCTAAAATATTCACAAGTAAATATCAACACATAGACTGCCTTAAAATGTTTTACACTAATGGGTCACGAATCAGTGAGGCCACTGGTTTCGGTATTTTCAACAATAATTTTTCAATTTCTCTCAAACTTGCAGAACCCGCCTCTGTTTATATAGCGGAACTAGCAGCAGTTCACTATAGTTTTCAAATAATTAATACTTTACCCCCGAACCATTACTTTATCCTCACTGATAGTCTCAGCACAATTGCAGCTCTACGCTCAAAGAGGATTGATAATCACGATCCATTCTTTTTGGGGAAGATACGAGAATCTCTGAGTAACCTGACAAGAAAATGTTATAAATTTACCCTAGTGTGGCTCCCCGCCCATTGCTCTATTGCGGGCAATGAGAAAGCTGATAATTTAGCCAAGATTGGTGCACTAGATGGTGAAATATATGAAAGACCCATCGCTTACAATGAATTTTATAGCGCTTCTCGACAGAGGACACTTGCTAGTTGGCAAACATCTTGGGACAATGGAGATATGGGACGATGGCTACACTCAATTATCCCTAAAGTATCAACGAAGGCATGGTTCAAAGGATTGGATGTAAGTCGGGACTTCATCCGTGTGATGTCTAGGCTCATGTCCAATCATTATACTTTAGATGCGCATCTCCGTCGTATTGGGCTCGCTGAGGGTAATCATTGTGCTTGTGGAGAAGGTTACCATGACATTGAGCATGTTGTTTGGTCCTGCACTGAATATCGTGAAGCCAGATCACAATTAGTAGATTCTTTACAAGTCCGAGGAAGACCAATCCATGTTCCTGTTAGAGACATCCTGGCGTATCGCGATCCTCTATACATGGAACTTATCTATCATTTTCTAAAAACAGCGTCTGTCAAAATTTAATTAAATTCGTCTCCTCATACTCTCATCCAAGGCTAATCATTCACCAATTAAAGTGTCCTAGAATATTTAGTTTTTAAATTTAGACAATAACAGAAAAAAAGTAAATAAATACACCCGAAAATACTAGATCAGTATGAAATACAACAATGTAAGGAAAAAAGCAAACAATAAAGTGATTTCAGTGTTAGTTTTAGACAAAGTACTAGTATAGTTAAAATTAGTCTTAAGGATTTCTGTAACGTGCTATGTAAAAAAAGAAACTGGCGTAAAAAGCTTTTGCAAATGCCGTGTCAAATAAACGTATGGAAAAAAAAAACTAGCCCTACATAGACTTTTCTACGGCTCATGTACGTACACGTCACATGACACAAATACTACATCACAAGCTGGTGGAAAATAGTAAACAAAGACGGCAAAAGTAAATGGGATTGTTTTTAACCAGGAAACTTCATTAGTGTTCGTGAGACCGGTCGCAAAGAACTCAATTCAACAAAACGTCGAACGAGGTAGATCAGCGTAGGACGTTTGTTAAATAAACTTTTCTGCGAGGGAGTGCAAAGTTGATGCAAAAATGGAAATTAAATGCATTTTTTCTAATTTGATGCAAATTTGTTATACATTGTTAGAGTGATCTGCCCCTAGGGGGGACCCCATAAAATTTTAGAAATCGAATTCGTATTTCTCTTAATGTCCTTAAAATTCATGAACCGTCGAAATTTTATGTTACACCGAAAAAAATGTTTTTGAGAAAAATAGACTTTGCTGATTTCGCACCTGATAAACGCAGCGAGAGCAGGTGAGTATCAGCAGCCACTTATTTCCAGGTATAACAAGACCCAGGAGTTTCCGGATTTGGAATGCCTCGTAGCTGGTACGTATTGTTCATGGACAACGGAATCTTCAATTAATCCCAGCGACGGATTTCCCTTCCGTAATTCAAATTTCGCGACCGTTACTAAACGCACCGTTTAATTTAAACTAACTAGAATTTATATTTCTTAATGGTACTAGAATTCACATTTTTTACTCTCCCTTCTGAACCTTGAATTTTGACACTTGTCGATGTTTTCTGACTGTTGAGCAAAGAGGGAAAAATGACATTTTTGTCGCCTTTTTATATCAATTTAATGATGACAGATTCGGGTTGCCACAGCTCTAACTTCTCGATGAAACCAGGGTCCTGACATAGTTGATCGACGAAGAAGGAATGTGATCGAGGATGCCTTCACATATAGATGGCGTGAATTTCGTATCCACGAACATGCTGCCCCTCCAGAAATAGCATTTCTGATGACTATCGATGAAGTAAAAGTGTGCTCCCTCTGCATAAAATCGATGAAGACGCCATACTTGTTTACACTTTAATTCACACACGATATCTTGATTGATGCAGTCTGCAACTTGTTGATCGCGATTTTGCTTAAATGGTAAAAGAAAAGACCCGGTAGCGGGCTTCAAACATATTAAAGGATTGGACAGGTCCTTACCTTGTCCATTCCCACGAGTGCCTTGTAATTTTATTGTTTGGCTGGAACAACGATGGGATGATATTCTGCGATGATTGGTTGAGTCGATGACTCTTGCAATGCTGCTGTTTCGGTCGATGCCAGGTCCGGTGGTGCGATGGGAAGGATGCAGATTTTCGAAACTGGTCGAGTGAAGCGGCCTGTCGGTGTTTGAACCGTGACCACTCGTGTTACTCCATCTGGTCCTGGGTGAAGCTCGGTGATACGTGCGGTAATCCATTGCATTGGAGCAGTAGCTTCATCTCGCAATATGACGAGTTGATTGGGTGTTAATTGTACCGGTGGGTCGCACCACTTTGTGCGACGTTGTAGTGACGTTAAATATTCGGTTTTCCATCTATTCCAAATGTTTTGGAAAATTTTCTGCGTCTGTTGCCACTTGCGTAAACGGTTGTACGGTACTGAGTTGAAGTCAATGTCCGGTACCGCCTTCAGTGCTGATCCAGTCAGAAAGTGACCGGGAGTTAGCGGCTCATAATCAGTCGGGTCATCACTTAATGGAACTATAGGTCTGGAGTTTAAACAACATTCAATTTGTGCCAAAAGAGTTTCCATTTCGTCGAAAGGAAGATTATGCGTTCCGAGGACTCTAACGAAGTGTTTCTGTGCGGAATAAATTGCTGCTTCCCACAGCCCTCCGAAGTGCGATGCCTTCGGTGGATTAAAATGCCATCGTATGCCTGTTGAGGAACATTCCTGGGCGATGGCTTGCTGGTGGTCCTTGGCACGAACCAGCTGTCGAAGTTCGTTTGCAGCACCTACAAAGTTTCGACCGTTATCGCTATGCAGATCGGAACATAGGCCACGTCGGGAGACAAATCGACGTAGAGCTTGTAGAAATTTCGCTGTCGTGAGGTCTGCTACAAGCTCAAGATGAACAGCCTTCGTACAGAAGCAAATGAAGACAGCGACATATGCCTTTGTAGGTGCTGCTCTGCGATGGGTTGGTTGAAGCAATACAGGTCCCCAGTAATCCACGCCAGCAACGGAGAAAGGTCTAGTTTCAGTAACGCGTGATGCTGGAAGGTCCGCCATAAATTGTTCCACTAACTTTGGTCGTGCTCTAAAACAAATTACACAGCGATGAATTACACTTCTTGCGAGATTTCTGGCCCCCGTAATCCAGTATCGTAGCCGCAAAAGGGTTAATAGAAGTTGTGGTGCTGCATGTAGGTTTGTTTCGTGATAGTGTCGAACCAACAGTAATGAGAAAGGGTGTTTAGAAGGCAGCAATATCTGGTGTTTATTGTCGAAAGTTTGTTGAGAATGTTGGAGCCGACCTCCAATACGGATCAACTGATCAGAGGCAATGATAGGATGGAACCATTTCAACTGAGATTTCGATGAAACCGGTTGTGCAGCGTGAAGTCGTTTCCATTCTTCACTGTAAACTTGTTTTTGCACTAATCCGATGAGCTTTGTTTCGGCAGATAGCATTTCCTCTGAGCTGATAACAAGTGCCTTCGGGTGATTGATTGTTTCCAAGCGATTGTTCAATATAAACCGACGGCAATATGCGGTTACTCGCAACATACGTTGGTAGTTTGAAAATTTATCCACATATTCGTCGATGAAACTTTTTTCAGTAGATGCAGGAATTGCAAGAGCGAGTGTTTTTCGAGTCTCTGGCATGATACCGGAGCTCATGTTTTGTTTATACAGTTGTGCTGGCCATAAACTATCGTCGGATTGCAACCAATGAGAACCTGACCACCAAAGAGTGTTGTTCAGAAGAGATTCTGCCGAAGCCCCTCGAGATATGCTGTCGGCAGGGTTCTGTTGCCCGGACACATGGTTCCAAGTACAATGTTCAGTGGCAAGTTGGATTTTAGACACTCTGTTGGCCACAAATGTTGTCCAAGTGGAGGGTGGGGATTTGAGCCAACTGAGTACAGTCGTGGAGTCAACCCAAAAGTATGTGTCTGCGACCAGTTGAAGCGATTTAGACACCTTTTCATACAACTCAGCTGCGATAAGTGCGCCACACAGTTCCAAACGTGGGATACTCTGTTTCTTTAGGGGTGCCACTTTTGATTTAGCTGTTAATAGTGCTACGTTTACTGCTCCTGACGAATTGGTGGTACGCACATAAACACATGCGCCGTATGCGAGTTCTGATGCGTCAGAAAAGATGTGTAATTGTGTCGTCACTGGGTTAAGAAGCATGATGCACCGATCGATGCGAAGTTCATTGAGAAGTGGCAGCTGCGAGTGGTAGGCTTGCCAGCGTTCTTTGATTGCAATGGGTAGTTCTTTGTCCCAGCCCCATACCTTTCCTTCTTGGTCCTTTAACGTCCATAATGTTTGCATGAAGAGCTTTGCTGTTGTCACTACCGGCCCCACCAAACCAAGCGGATCGAAAAGTTGCGCAATGTGCGAGAGTGCGATTCTTTTGGTGAGCGTCGCGTTTGTTTCTGGTGGTGGAAGTTTTACCTTGTATCTCAGCATGTCCGATGATGGTTCCCAGTGAAGTCCAAGGGTTTTTATGCATTGGTCGCGGTTGAAATCTACCGAGGATTGCAGTGCGCGATTGTTCTGCGGGATGTCATTAAGAACTTCTTCCTCATTAGAGGCCCACTTGCGCAGCTCGAAACCACCCTTTGCCAATAAAGTATCCAGCTGGCGACGCAAGGCGATAGTTTCAGCTACTGTGTTACAGCCGGAGAACAGGTCATCCACGTAGAAGTCGTGGATTAGTACCTCAGCAGCTTCAGCAAATGCAGCCCGTTCGTCATTTGCCAATTGCAGCAGCGTTCTTGTTGCGAGAAAGGGTGCACTGGCGGTGCCATAGGTAATTGTTTTTAACTCGTACGTGTTGATAGGAACATCTGGTGTGGGCCTCCAGACGATGCGTTGTAGTGGTGTATACCGTTCGTCCATGAGTACTTGGCGATACATTTGACGAATATCGGCGATAAGCATGACACGATGCTTTCTGGAACGCATGATTATGGATCTCAAATCTTGTTGCACGATTGGACCGACCATTAGAGCTTCGTTCAGGGATGGTCCGTTAGGAGTTTTACAGGAAGCATCAAAAACGACACGGACTTTAGTTGAAGCGCTGTCTTCTCGTATGATAGCGTGGTGTGGAAGATGGTAACATGACGATGGTTGATCATCTTCTTGAATCTGTTGCATGTGCCCTAATTTGAGATACTCGTCCAAAAATTCGGTGTATTGCTGTCTTAATTCTTCATTTCGAGCCAGGCGTGCTTCCAGCAAATGGAAACGCCGTAGAGCCACTCGGCGATTGTCGCATATATTGGTGATGACATCTGTTTTAATCGGTAGGCGGACAACATATCGTCCTTCTGTTGTACGAGACACAGTCTGACGGAAGTGCTCTTCGCATGTAGCTTCTTCTACCGAGTGACAATGAGAGGACCGATCATCTTCAAGTACCCAGAACTTCTCCATAAGCGTATGCAGGTCTGTGACGGTGGCAACGTGAGCAGTTACTGGAGTAGTCGGTAGGCAGGTGCTCGTTCTTCCGGAAACTACCCAGCCTAGTTCAGAGTTCACAAGAGTGGGAAGATTGTCGCCGAGAGCTATTCTTCCCGTTACTTTAAATAAGTCAAAGAAAACTTCAGCCCCGATGACGAGATCGACGGAGTTTTTATCGTGAAACGATGGATCCGCTAACTGAATTTCTGGCGGAAAATTCCATGATGAAATGTCGACCGATGCATATGGTATGTCTACTGTAACCTTCGATAGAATTAGGAATTCAACAGTGGCGGAATAGCTGCTAATTCTTGAACGTATAGTGGAAAATAATTTGTGTTTTGCGTGGGTGGTAGATTGACCTATTCCCGCTATTGGAACAAAGAATTTCTTCCGCTTTGCTTTCACGAGTTGGGCGAATGATTCTGTCATGAAGCAACATTCACTGCCCGAGTCGAGCAGTGCTCTGGCTACATGCTGCGAACCATGATCATCGACTACGAGTACCACAGCGGTGGCAAGTAGGACACGTGTATTCTGCTGTCTTGTGGACGCGTAGCTCCGAGTTTCGGGTACTGTCGCTGATAAGGAAGTGGTGGGTTGGTCGTTGGGCGGTAAGGACTGAGATACTTTCGGAGCAGAATGTTCTGAAGTTTTCACGTTTCCAGACGATGAAGAATCAGTAATGCAGAGCTGCGTATGATGACGACCTCTGCACTTGCGGCAGGAGCTAACACACGGACAATCCTTGCCGAAATGTCCCTTCCTCAGACAATTTCGACAAAGCTGATGACGCCGAACTTCTCTTTCTTTGTCATCTGGGCTCATCTTCGAGAAGGTGGCACATTGGTAGAGCGGATGATTCTCGGAGCATACTAAACACTTTCGATAATTGGTTTGAGTTGCCCCGTGGCTGGCAAATTGACGTTGAGGTTGCTTCTTGGGTACCGATGGCGGGGGAACTTCCGTACATTTTCCTTGCAGATTTTGTAGTACTGTTACTCTTCTTTGAAGAAACGACGTGAGGTCATGAAATGAAATCGTATCTTGAGCAGACGAATATTCCTCCCAATCTCGCCTCGTTGTTGGATCTAGGCGGATGCTAAGCATGCGAATTAAGAGAACATCCCAGAATTCCGTTTTCTCTCCCAACTGCTG
Source organism: Topomyia yanbarensis (assembly GCF_030247195.1). Taxonomy (NCBI): domain Eukaryota; kingdom Metazoa; phylum Arthropoda; class Insecta; order Diptera; family Culicidae; genus Topomyia; species Topomyia yanbarensis. The sequence continues at coordinate 293,327,624 of NC_080671.1, read as the reverse complement.
CAGAACTCGCACGTTGGCCTCGAAACGCTCAACCAGCGAGTGTAGTTCAGTCGCAGATTCTCGCCTAATTGACGGAAACTCAAAAAGCGCATCAATGTAGGACTGCTTCAGGCGTGCCGTGTCCTGAAAGTGCTCTACCAATAGATTCCACGCTACGGAGTAATTAGTGGCACTAATCGCGATGGTTTGAATCAATTTCAAGGCATCCCCAGACAAAGAGGATCGCAAATAATAGAATTTTTGAATATTTGATAATTCCTGCGACGAGTGGACCAGAGAGACGTACAAGTCGTGGAAGTTTAGCCAGTGCTCGAGATTCCCGTTGAATATTGGTAACTTCACATCAGGCAAACGAATATGCGAACTTGATGAAGGGACATACGTAGCTGATTGATTAGTAGACGGCGCACACGGTGTAACTGGGACTTTATTGACCGAGAGTAAGAAACCCTTTACTCGGTAATAGTGAGTTTCGACCTCTGAACGTTGTTTCAACTGTTGCTCAACAGCACTCGTCGAGTGTTTCCAGCTCGCCTTGTAATTTGTTGAAGTCTGCCCATAGGGTGACGAGATTTTCCAGCCGAACTGGAACTTCTGTTGCATGGGCTTCCTCCTCGAATTCGTCAACGAATGACTTGATGAGATTGAAAGATGTTAATATGCTGCGTAGACGCAGCTTGAGCGACTTGATGCGACGGTCGTTGGACATGATGGAAGGAACTGTAATACAAAGACCGCGTAGCTCAAACGGGAAACGGTAATGGTTATGGAGAGGTAATTACCTAGTTTAGGCAAATAGAATGCCTTGTAATAATAAAAATGCAGCACGGACGATCGTTCCTCGTCGACGGCGTGCACCGGAACTTAACAGCTGGGTGGAAAGCTTCCAATCGGGGCTCGATCCTTGTCGTGGAACACGTGGTGGTGGTCTTCCAGAAGAAAATGGCGGCCGATTCGTTAATTAAACGTGGGTTGCCGGACTAACGAAGTTCACCGTAATCCGGCTCGAAGGACCATTTGATAAACGCAGCGAGAGCAGGTGAGTATCAGCAGCCACTTATTTCCAGGTATAACAAGACCCAGGAGTTTCCGGATTTGGAATGCCTCGTAGCTGGTACGTATTGTTCATGGACAACGGAATCTTCAATTAATCCCAGCGACGGATTTCCCTTCCGTAATTCAAATTTCGCGACCGTTACTAAACGCACCGTTTAATTTAAACTAACTAGAATTTATATTTCTTAATGGTACTAGAATTCACATTTTTTACTCTCCCTTCTGAACCTTGAATTTTGACACTTGTCGATGTTTCTGACTGTTGAGCAAAGAGGGAAAAATGACATTTTTGTCGCCTTTTTATATCAATTCAATGATGACAGATTCGGGTTGCCACAGCTCTAACTTCTCGATGAAACCAGGGTCCTGACATAGTTGATCGACGAAGAAGGAGTGTGATCGAGGATGCCTTCACATATAGATGGCGTGAATTTCGTATCCACGAACAGCACCTTTTTGCTTTTCTTATATAGAAAGGTTATGCAATCGATCGGAATTTCGACCTATTAACCGAGGTCGGCAGGGCCGAGTCTATTATACCATTCGATTCAGTTCGTCGAGATAGCAAAATGTCATCGTGTGTGTATATTTGCGTGAATTTTAAAAATTTTCAAAATTTGATTTTTTGAATTATTGAATGTTTGAAATTTTGAATTATCGAATTTTTGAAATTCCTAAAATTTTAAAATTCTTGAATTTTTGAAATATTGAATCCGACTTTTTGAATTCTTAAATATTTTAATTTATGAATTTGGAATTTCTGAATATTTGATATTTTCATCTCTTGATTTTTTATTTATTGATCCTTTGAACTTTTGCATTTATGAATTTTTGTATTTTTGTATATTTGAATTTTTGTGGTTTTGTATTTTTATATTTTTTTATGTTTTTGTATCTTTGTGTTCTTGTATTTTGGTGTTTCAGTATTCTTGTATTTTTGTATTTTTCTCTCCTTGCATTTTTGTATTCTGTATTTTTATATTCCTGCATTTTTGTATTATTGCATTATATATCTCCGTATTTTTGCGCTCTTGTATTTATGTGTTTCGGTATTTTTGTATGTTTGTATTTTTGTGTTTTTGTATTTTTATATTTTTGTGTTTTGTATTTTTGTGTTATTGAATCTTTGTATTTTTGTAGTCATGTATTTTTGAATTTCGTGTTTTTATGTTTTAGTCACAGAGAACAGATATCCATGATCGAACAAATATATTAATAAAACGTGTGTAAATGTTTGAATTATTATGCGTTAAAACACTAGCGCCACCATACCAGCTTATCCCAAATACCCGTCAAACCTATTCCGGAACCGGTACGACATCCTGAATGGATTCAGTATGGATTCCAGCTCAAAGGGAACAACCGAATTCCACTCAATCGGTTGATGCATTTGAGCTGGAATCCATACTCTTGAAACCCGAACCGGCTCTGGAATGATTTGACCGGGTAGAGGTATAACCGCTGTCAAATCAGTCGAACTCAGCCAGCAAAAAAACATGACGATAGTAGCGCACGTGGTGGAAATATCCCAACTACCTTCAAAGACGTTAGGGATTTTTACACAAGTTGAATGGTGAAGATGGACGTCTGTTCTCATTGTTTTAGTATTCTTGTATTTTTGTATTATTCTATTCTTGTTTTTTTTTATTGTATTTTTGTATGTTTGTGTTGTATTTTTCTATTCTTGTATTTTTGAACTTTTGTATTTTTGTATTCGTAGTTTTGTATTTTGGTATTTTGTTATTATTGCTTCATTAAATTATTGGATTGTTGAATTTCTGTATTTAAGTATTTTTGCTTTTTTTATTCTTGGTTTTTTGTATTGTCGTATTTTGGTATTATTGAATTTTTGTATTTTCATATTTTTGTTGTTTTGTGATCTTGTATTTTTGTGTTTCAGTTTTCTGTATTTTGTATTCTGGTATTTTTGTATTTTAGTAATTTCGTATTTTTGCATTTTTGTATTGTTGTATTTTCGAATATTTGTATTTTCGTATTTTTTTACTCCTGTGTTTATTGTATTTTGGTATTTTTGTGATTTATACTATGTTCACACTACGAGTTAAAACGTGTTTTAACGCTATCTTGACGACATTTTTCTTGTTGCTAATTATTATAACATGTTTTAACTCTGTAGTGTGAACGTAGTATTAGTGTTGTTATATTTTTGTGATTTTGTATCTTTGCGTTTTTGTATTTTTTCAATTATAGCCTTTTTGTATTTTAAAATTTTTGTGTTTTCGTATTTTAGTACCTTCGTATTTTTGTATATTTGTAGTTTGGTATTTTTGTATTGTTGGATTGCTGTATTTCTGCATTTGATTATTTTTGTATTCTTGTATTTTAGCATTATTGATTTTTTTGTATTTTTGTGTTGCAGTATTTTTGTATTTGGATTGGAGCCTGTCTCAGTTTCTATTCGAGCGGGAGTGGCATTGGTGAAGATCGGCTAGAATCTGTGATCGTATGCTGACAGGGAAAGGGGGCAAACGACGCGCGCGTGAAACTGTTAGTTGTCCGTCATGCAGAGAGAATCTTTCGGTACAGTTAATGGTTATTTTGGGCAGCTCAAAATTATTTCTTGGTTTTCTGTTGAAGGGTCGGCTCGTATACAAGCCTCGATTAATATTTTTTCTCTTTTGCTAGTTTTTCTTCCGTAAACATATTTGAAAAAAGAAATCAAGCACGCGTTAACACTAATAACCCACTGTAGATAGCCGGATCTTCGGAGTATGTATTATTTTTTTCTCGTCGCAAAAATGGATGAATAGATACCCCAATCATATTTTATAATGGCCTGGTGTCTTGTGTATCTCTGAGTCTGTGTCTCGCGCGTACATTTTACAAAATCTATGACTTTATCCTTATATGTAACGCCCCGCGGAAAAATAATTATTAGAATGCGTATTCGAACAGCATTTTTATTTCTACTGGAGTTCGCGCACTTGAAAACTTTAATTTGAAATGAAAAAAACAAAGCGTGCAAAACAAATCACAATATCGACCAAGATATATCCTGATTCATTTCCTCTCCTGTGACATTTGTGGATAATGCAGAGAATTCCTCGGTCATAATAATCACAAGGATTGAACTAACATTCCTTCCCATCCCAAAAATTGACCTGCATGGGCGTCGCCATCTACGTTATTGATCATATTATAATCTTACGGCCTTATTCTGCGCGGCCTGTGACGTGAGGTGACTAAACTCACCTCACTTTACGTGACTTTTTTCGTCCGATTCTGAGAGTCGACTCGAGTGAGGTGAGATTCTCCATTGCGGTTAAATGGGCGTCTCACGTCACCCGAAGTGACTCTTCAGAATTGAGTGAGAAAAGTCACTTAGAGTGAGGTGAGATTAGTCGTCTCACATCACACGCCGCGCAGAATAGGGCCGTTAGTCTCTTTAGGTTGCACGTTGAGTATGATGTACTACTCCCAAGTATCATACAATTGGTGCAATATGCAATTTCAACAGGCTTTGATCAATCACGGGAAACTCACGGGCGGTCAACTAAGCTAAGCTAAGCTTTTGATTTTTTGTGTTTCATCATTCTTGTGTTTTGACATTAAAGATGTCTTACTCCACTATCTGGGGCTAGGTGTCATTCTAAAATCTACAATATCCCAATGTAACGAAACTATGTAAGGTTTGCAAGCTTATAACTCCACTATTACTAGATGGATTTTTATCATTTATGCACTAACCTGTTCAGAAACGCCTAACTTAAATATTGATAATAATTTAATATCTCTGCAATAGAGGTAGTCTTTTGAAAATCGGTAAAATTGAAAAGCTCGCGAAAATGCGAAATTGCCTCGCGATAGTCTCCAGCCCTGTAATGAGTCGATAGTTTTGATAGATTCAAATTTATTCGCGAATTATTTGGCACGCTCTTGAGACAAGCTATATTTTTAACGTCACCGTGGTCGTGTGTACACAACCCTTTAATTTTTTTTCTCTCCTTATATTTTTGTATTCTGTATTTTTGCATTCCTGCATTTTTGTAATATTGTATTTTTGTGCACATGTATTTTTGTGTTTCAATATTTTTGTATTTTGGTATTTTTGTGTTTTTATATTTTTATGGTTTTGTATATTTGTATTGTTGGATTTTTGAATTTTTGTGTTTTAGTATTCTTGTATTTTTATATTTTTCTATCCTTGTTTTTTTTGTATTTTTGTGTTGTATTTTGTATTTTTGAATTTTCGTATTTGTAGTTTTGTATTTGTATATATTTATATTTTTGTATTTTTTCGTTTTGTGTTTCATTTCTGTATTTGGGTATTTTTGTATTCTTGGATTTTTTGCGTTTTTGTATTTTCATATTTTCGTCTTTTTGATTTTTTGTATTTTTGTGCTCTTGTATTTGTGTGTTTGAGTATTTTTGTATTCTGGTATTTTTGATTGCAATAATTTGTATTTTTGTATATTTGTTTTTCCTTTTTTTATACTTTTGTTTTTGTATTTTGTTTTTTTTTGTATTTTGTGATTTAGTATTTTTATGTTATTGTGGTTTTGTATTTTTGTGATTTTGTTTTTTTTTGTATTTATTGTATTATTGAATTTTTGTATTCTTGTATTTTTGTATCCCGGTATTTTTTTTTTATTTTTGTGTTTATGAATTCTTGTATTTTTAAAAATTTTGTATTTTTATAGTCTTGAATGTTTGTGTTTTTGTCTTTATTTCTGTATTTTTAGAATTTTAGTATTTCTGTGTTTTAGTATTTTTGCATTCTTGTGTTTTTGAACTTCTTTATTTCTGTACGTCGCGTTTTTTTATTTTGTATTATTGTACTGTTGAATTTATGAAATTTGAATTAAACTTTAGAATTTTTCAATCTCAGATTTTTTAAATTTTCGAATTTCTTAATCTTTGATCGTTAGAATTCTTGAATGGTTGAATTTTCGAATTATTGAAGTTTTGGTAATTGAAATATTCGAATTTATGAATTTTTCAATTTCTGAATATTTCAATATTTTATTGATCCTTTGAATTTTTGCATTTATATATATATATATATATATATATATATATATATATATATATATATATATATATATATATATATATATATATATATATATTGTATTTTTTATTGTTGTATTTTTGTATTTTCGCGTTTGTGAATTTTTGTATTATTGTTGTGTTGAATTGCTGAAATTTTTAGTTTTAGAATTCAAGAATTTTTTAATCGCTGAATTCCAATTTTTTCATATTTGAATTTGAATTTTTGAATCATAGAATTTTTGAATTCTTTGCTCTTCGAATTTTTAAATTTTTTAATGATTGAATATTGGAATTATTGAACTTTCAAATTTTTGTATTTTTTAATCATTGATTTTTTGAGTTTTTGTATTTCTGAATCTTTGAATCTCCGAAACTCTGAACTTTTATTTTTTTTAATTTTTGAATTTTTAAATCTTTGATTTCTTGAATTTTTGAATTTTAAAATTCCTCAATTTTTGATATCTTCAATTTTTAATTTTCAAAAAAAATATAAATTTTGCGCTCTCAAAGTTTAGTATTTCTGATTTTTATAATACATAATTTATCCTGTTTTAGAATTTCGTTCAGTTTTTGAATTTATAAATTATTGAATTTATCATTCCTCAGTTGTGCTTAATAACACTAGTAACAGTGACATAGTGCTCTGCCAAGTGATGTTATGCAGTAAAGCTAGCGTTGTGGTCTTGAATGTTTGTGTTTTTGTCTTTATTTCTGTATTTTTAGAATTTTAGTATTTCTGTGTTTTAGTATTTTTGCATTCTTGTGTTTTTGAACTTCTTTATTTTTGTACGTCGCGTTTTTTTATTTTGTATTATTGTACTGTTGAATTTATGAAATTTGAATTTTTAAACTTTAGAATTTTTCAATCTCAGATTTTTTAAATTTTCGAATTTCTTAATCTTTGATCGTTAGAATTCTTGAATGGTTGAATTTTCGAATTATTGAAGTTTTGGTAATTGAAATATTCGAATTTATGAATTTTTCAATTTCTGAATATTTCAATATTTTATTGATCCTTTGAATTTTTGCATTTATATATATATATATATATATATATATATATATATATATATATATATATATATATATATATATATATATATATATATATATATATATATATATATATATATATATATATATATATATATATATATATATATATATATTGTATTTTTTATTGTTGTATTTTTGTATTTTCGCTTTTGTGAATTTTTGTATTATTGTTGTGTTGAATTGCTGAAATTTTTAGTTTTAGAATTCAAGAATTTTTTAATCGCTGAATTCCAATTTTTTCATATTTGAATTTGAATTTTTGAATCATAGAATTTTTGAATTCTTTGCTCTTCGAATTTTTAAATTTTTTAATGATTGAATATTGGAATTATTGAACTTTCAAATTTTTGTATTTTTTAATCATTGATTTTTTGAGTTTTTGTATTTCTGAATCTTTGAATCTCCGAAACTCTGAACTTTTATTTTTTTTAATTTTTGAATTTTTAAATCTTTGATTTCTTGAATTTTTGAATTTTAAAATTCCTCAATTTTTGATATCTTCAATTTTTAATTTTCAAAAAAAATATAAATTTTGCGCTCTCAAAGTTTAGTATTTCTGATTTTTATAATACATAATTTATCCTGTTTTAGAATTTCGTTCAGTTTTTGAATTTATAAATTATTGAATTTATCATTCCTCAGTTGTGCTTAATAACACTAGTAACAGTGACATAGTGCTCTGCCAAGTGATGTTATGCAGTAAAGCTAGCGTTGTGCGGCTGGACCACATAGTCGAGGCGAAGGATGCCAAGCGGCACGAAGCCGCTGAGGATCCGCCTGACGAGGTGTTGTCAAACCCGCCGGCGGATGTGCAAAACCAACCTGTGATTCACTTGTTTGTCCGGTTTGTTTATTGAGAACAATTACACAAAGAGTTAAGTCAAAAAAAAAGTCTACCTATCGAGCACAATAGGAATCCGTCTTTGATACCTCTGTAGATATTTTGCTCAATAAGTAGACTTTTTTGGCTTCATTCTCTGTACACTCTTTGCGCACCTTTATACTAAGGCCTTCGGTTTACTCAAATATGTTCAGTCAAACCGATTCCGAAACCGGTTCGGAATCTTGAATGAATTCAATATGAATTTCGACTCAGCTCAAATGCAATAACCTATTCTGACTCAGTAGGTTTCGGAATCGGTTGTTGCCTTTCAACTGGATTCCATATTGAATTCATTTCGGATTCCGAATCAAATTGCGAATGGTTTGACCGGGTAGGTATTATAGCTAATTTTAAGCCGACTGAGCGGTATCGATTTGATCTGCAGTCACTTGGTATCCACAAAACGCACTGTGATTAGAGCTTCCATCCATTTATTTCCCGGGAATCCCGGGATTTTTGGATTTCCCGGGATTCCCGATTCCCGGGAAATTGTGTTGTCTCATTCCCGGGATTCGGGAATCCCGGGAAAAAAGATTTTTAATTTATTTCAAAAGGCTTAGGTTCTGCGAAAGAAATTCTGTAGGAAATATTTTTATCGACAAACATTTGGAGTGAGCAGTGAATTCAGATTGTGCTTTTCCAACTGATTTGCAGATCTTTGGACTATATATCTTTAGGCTCGCTGATATGTTTTCATGATTTTTAGGTATAGTCCAAGCCTTACTCAAAATACTACTAAAAATGTTGATATTTTCATGCAAAAATGGATTAATTTGCCGGTTAGTGATGCGCACGACATCTCTGCAACCGATGAGCCGATTGATCAGATTTTTTAACAGTTCTTTTAATAGTTTATTTTAATAGTTAGATCTTGAATGAAAGATCTTGAATGAATGCAATCAAAGTAGTAATTGAAATGGCGGTAATTTCTTAAAAAAAAATCGATGAGTGTTTGTTTTAAAACTTGGGATGGTTTGTAGTGATATCATGCTTAACGCAAACGCTATTCAAAATAAAGAATGTTTCTAGAACGTCTGTAGAAATATTTGATCGGTTCATCAAATGCATATTTCGTCTAATTTGTTATACCACCGAATGTCGCTTTCAACGATGCAGGCAGGATTTTTGAAGAGATAAGATCAAGCAATCCAGATACTCGCCCGTAACAGGAAATCGATGGTAGGCTTCATCCATCGCTGCACAGTTCGTCCATCATCTGCTTGATTTTGATTCACACTTAATTCGGAATGATGCTGATCCTACTGTGACAGAAGTAGATTCCATATATCACATTTTCTCATTTGATCGGAAATAACTGCACAATACCCTGAAGCAGCTTAATCTTTTCATTCAAGATTACCAAAGAAGGTGCTTTGCATTGAATTGACCCATCGTATCAGAACAACGAATTCCAATTTTGGGCAGTAACTCCAGCAGCCGCGTTTAGTATATCGTCCCAATCGTATCCGTGATTACCAAAATTTAGATTATACATATAACCAACAAAAATCAAAAGAAGTTGATGTTGCGTAAACTTATTGACGAGTTATCAAATGATTGAATGATGTGTAGGACGCCAAATCGCCTTTTTCTGACAACTGCTTTTAGGACAGATATACATGCAATCAAACGGGTTTGAAAACTTTTCAATTTATTCTTTTTTTTAAGAAAATCATTCACGTTTTTATATTTCTTCTGTATTTCCGGGATCCCGGGATTTCCCGGGAAATTTATTATTTATTTCCCGAATCTGAAAACCGTCGGGAAATGGAAGCTCTAACTGTGATTGTGCCTACGCATATTATTTACACAAAATATTAATATACTACAGCGGTAACAACGTTACATTGCATTTCTGTACACTATTCGACTTCACTGCCGCTTAGTCGGCTTAAAACTAATCATAGCCAGTATGTTTGATTTAACCAGACAAACGATTGGATAACAGATTTGCTTGCACTTCCGACGGATGATTTACTAAAACCTTCTCCAGCGGAAACTTGGCCTCAGCTGTATGGCCAAGCTGCATCACACTAACTTTGCTGCATAACATCACTTGGCAGAGCATTGTATCACTGTTACTAGTGTGAATAAGTGCAACTGAGAAATCATACAATTCAATAACTAGTAAATTCAAAAACTGAACAGTCAAAAATTCCGAAACAATAAATTATGCAAAATTATCCACACATTACAAAATCCCGAAATACAAAACTTTAAAAACTTTTTTTTAGATTACCTAATAGTAAATGTACTTTGTAAAACATTTTTAATTTTTCCTGAATAATATTTCTAAATCGATGAAAGGATTATGATCTGTCTTTAAACGTCAAAGTTTGTCGTTTACATACAGTTTATACACGTTTCATCGATTTAGAACAACTTTGAATTATTTATTACTCTATGGGAGGCGGGATGCCCCACCCGAAGGTACCACCCGCCGGCAGGCATGCTGGCGACCGGATGGCTTGCGAACGGCAGGCAAAAGGCATGCGAATGGCGGGGCTAATATTCATAGCAAAGAACGCAGCCATCCGCCTGGTTGTTGCATCTGAGCCTGCATTTCGTTTGCCCGTCACTTGCCAGCATGTATTGAGGCGATTGGTGTTGGCAGGTGGGGCATCGCGCCTCCCGTTAGCCAGCCATCTGCCGTGGTAATGTGGGTAGCGTCTACCGCTTATTGTAGTGCCCAGACGCTGCAGCCATGATCTTACCCGTTCGACATAAGAACAAAAACTGATTCAAACGGGTACGCGTCACCTCTATTTATAAACTAACCGTATATGGTTTAGTCACTTAGGTGCGAGTGTGTGCAAATGCCAACGTTACCGAAAATCGATAGCGCTTATTGCATCGCCCGGAGACGACGTTGCTCGTGTGGGATAAGAGCAACGACTGATTTAAACGGACATGCGTTGCTTCTATTTATGACTTTTCGTGTTTCATTGAGCAACTAAGCTGCCCTCTTTTGACGGCTGTGTCTGAGAAATCTGCGTCACGAATGGTATTTTTCCCGTTTTTCGTGTACTTTTTAATTTTACCAATTTCCAAAAGTCTATTTTTATTGGGGAGATATTAAATTATTACCAATATTTAAGTTAGGTGTTTCTGAATCGGTTGGTGTATGAATGATTAAAATCCATCTAGTAATATCGGAGTTATAAGCGTGCAAACCTTACATAGTTTCGTTACATGGGAAATAGTTTAGATTTTAGAATGACACCTAGCCCCAGATAGTGGAGTAAGACATTTTTAATGTCAAAACTTTTTGGAATGCTCGGCTGATTCAGCCATGCTTGTTCCCAAAGCAACAATTTCCTCGAGACTTCTATCTTTCTGGAGAAGTTTAGTACGCAAATCATCTGACGCACAGCCTTGCGCAATTCTGTCTGCGATAAGTTCGTCAACCACGTTTACATCATAACCGCATCTTGCTATCTGTTTGCGGAGTCGCATTACAAAATCTGCAAACCGCTCACCCGAAAATTGCGTAATCTGATGGAACACGTGACGTTCATATGTCTTACGACGAAAAGGTTCGAAATATTCGTCGAGACATCTGATAGCAACATCGTAAAAAGGAGGATTCAATGTTACATGGGGAACTTGGTTGACACCTGGTAGATGACGCAATAGTTCCTGAAGCCCCGGCCCACCTAAATATGCTAACTGTGCTCGCCTTTCCGACTGTGTGTCAATATGCTGTGCCATGAAAAACGATTCCAGATCCAGTTTCCATACTTCCCATTCCGATGGTAGTTTACTAGTTTCGATATTTACATCGAAGGGTTTGATACGACTTGGTACACTCATCCTATATTTGAAATTTTATATAAACAAAATATTATGCAATTTATTTATTTTTTTGTAATGTACATTTATCATAAATCCATTCATCGTCATTATTGTTGTTATTCATTTCCATCTTTGATGTGATACTATATTGTTTTGAATTTGTTTAAATTGTATTTCGCCTCCGAACCAAAATTTGACTTACACAGGAGAAAAGCTTTTATCCATGATAGGAATACTGTGAATTTTTTTCCATTTATTTTTTTTGCTTACCTTGAAGTTCTGAACATATACTAAATAAAAGGTGCTAATCATCTCTGTTGTTGTACTTCACTGTTTATATTATTTGGTACGCTGTCACAATGCATAATCAAAATGTTTTCTTCAGTGGTACACACCCATTCCAAACGGCAGCCATTGCCTTTATATAACCTGGTTCACAGCCTTCGCTGCTTAAATAGTATACACAACACTTTCGAGAATTATATTTGGTACACAACCAATGATTCTTTTTTTTCCGCCTTGTGGTACACAACCAGGACCTGTTTTTTCGGATACACAACCACCTCCTCTTTCGCCTTTCATGGTACATAACCAAAATTCCTTCATGTGGTACACAACCATATATGTCTACTTTTTAGAGAAAAAAACACATTACTTCACTCTGGTACACAACCCATCGCACATCAATCCAGAAACATCGATTACCGCACCAACACATTTAAAAAACGCTGCTACCTCTACTCAACAAAATCAATCCTCTTTCTTTTTCCAACTTCAACCCGCCTATTGCTTGAAGGCCATTTCAGAATAGATAGCGACATAACAACAATAACGACGATAGCCACTTATGCTATTTCCGAAGCTTTTCAAAAGCTTCCAATTTTACACATAACCTCACTGCTTACCTTTCACTGTGAATCGAGGGCAGAAACTGTACCCCTTTTCTTTTCACAATCACTTTTTCCAAGCTTCCGCCAGCTATAACCTAATTTTTTTTCCGACTGATCTTCAAAACACGAACTATAAAAACATTTTAATTTGGATCCTCGTCGCCAAATGTAAAGTCTGGTTTCGGAATCCAAATCAAAATATCGTTTTCTTATTTACAAGTCCGTTTATGTTCCTCCTGATGCTCAACACACTGTTCACTCACTCTTCTCGCTTGTCTTCTCTCTACCGAAAACTCTACACGGATCTCTACTAGCCGGCCTGTCATCAGCGTTGCCAACCTATCAAGCTACCACTCCTAACGAATGCAAAGGGCGTATGAATTTTGAGGACTCTACAATTCGAAATTTAAATTTTGTTTACTATAGTAAGAGCAGCATGGCAAGAGTATGAGTCAAGATTTTTTAAGGTTATGCAGAAAATTTGCACATACATTTTGTCCTACGTCAACACCCTTGTTATGTTCCGTACATTATTGCACACTTACCATCAACCTGGACTTTACACTTTCAAAGTGCGAGTTGTCAAAACACATGTATTTTAAGAGTTAGAGATGGTATTTTCATAGACAGACCAGTCGAACTAACCAGTCTATCAGAAGAATTTGAAAGAGGAATGGTGAGTGCGCAGTGCGGTTAGAATCCAGTTTTTAGATCCACAAGCAATACCTACCCCTAATTTTACTCGTTTCCTCAAATTTTCAACTTTCAACTCAAATATCAATTTATATAATGATTTCAGCAAACAGACGTATGATTGGTGGGAGTGTTTGGAAAAGGTTTTAGTGGGAGTTACGACATAAAATAGTGTATTGTAAATTTTACAACATTTCACCTTAACCTTAAACGACGAAATTGAGCAGCAGATGGTTAAGTTGTTTGAAAAAAATAAAAGACTACTATCTGTCAAACTTTAGCTTCGGCAGTTCAAAAAGAAACCTTATACATTTCGCTGATGTCAAATTGCATTAGCAAAGGACGACATAACAGGAACATACGTCGAAACAAATCCAACAAACCAGTAAAATATGCCACCAAGCTTTAACAAAACAATCTTTGATTGAACTCTGAAATTATTTACGATAACATTACAACTCTGGGCAAAATTAGGATAAAAAGCCCACTTTTAAGAAGCGTACCGTACTATTTTTACGCAGTATTCAATCGATGAAATGCGTGTACATTGGCATCATCATATTTGGTTCGTTTCTGAGAATCTATATAATAATGAAAATGGTCTGTGGGTGGTAAAAAGTATCTGAGCGCAGCGAAAAATCGGATCGAATGGTATCGTTCAATATCGCACTTTCACTGACAGACGCTACACTAATGAACGGCTTCAATTCGACAGGATGATAATAGAAACAGAGCGAAAATTCATTGCCATATTTCGCTCTGGAAATATTAAGCGATTTCAAGGACAACTCGATTAGCTAAAAGCGGAAAATTCTCTTCATTGCCCCCGTTGATGCCTTCTACTTGAGAAGAAACTTTTCCCTAATTTTGTAAAATTATTTCAACAAAACTGTGCAGAAAGAAAGTGCTACATGACACAGAAGTCTACACTTCCGATCCAACCTGCAAAAGTACGTCGGCTGCTCTACTTAGCAAACATGCAGAACGATTGGCTCCGCATTGACAGCCGTGTTAGGGAAGTGCATGTTCACGTGAGAAAAATTTGAGTTCCTACGAGAGAATCAAAAATACAACTTTCAATTAAATGTTCAATTATACAACTGGTAAAAAATCTTGCCTGGCAAGATTTAAAACAACTCCGAAGTGTAGTCCCGAAACCCCGGTTATGTCACAGATATTAGCTCTAATGAAGCAAACAAACAGCAAAGTAAATATATCTTTCAATTCATTTCTTTACCAGGATTTGTTTTGGTGGCCCTGAAAAGGGCCGGTGGTGGGGTGTGGGTGTTAACCGGCGACGACTTATTTCGAGCTGGCATACTTGATAACGACATTGGTATCTTCCGATACGGCATGTTTGGCCAGCTCATCCGGCAACTTCAAACGAACGGCAGTCTAGTCTGTACTTTGCCGTAGACGAGAGACCTCGTTGAAGATATCCTTTACGAAGCTTTTCATGAAGCCTCCTCCTTTCACGATGTTCTTCTGCGCCTTGCCTTACCGCTAGCTTTCGGTGCCATAGTGACGATGACGACGTGACGCTGCTGCTGCTAGGTGCGAACTGAAACTGATGAAAAAATCGGCTGTACCTATCTTTTATACTCGACCGTAGCGAAACGAAGGCCCATCCTTTTTATGTTTATCGCGTTTAGCGGCCCTTACACGTTCAATATTTTTGTCAATACCAGTATTGACGGTATTGTTACAATATTTCAGTCCCGTTTGAAATCCACATCGTCAATAAAAAATTTTCCATTACACGTACAATACTTTTGTCAATACTCTCTAGTATTGACAAAAATATTGAACGTGTAAGGGCCGCTTTTCGTTCGTTCGTTGGCCCGCCCTTTTAGTGGACGATGTACTGTGCTTATTGCGAATGGCATCGGTGAAGAAGAAAGAAAGGAAGGCCTTCGAAACCAAAATTGCATTTCTGGTCGAAACTATGAACAATCCTCCCTTATCAGGGCGACTTTTTTCGTCATATATAGAATTACTTTGATGTTCTCCGCTAGTCTAAATTAACGTACAGCTGGAATGTGAAAAGTTTCTTTTATATATGTCCTGCCCCCATGCTTGCTATTTTCTATTTGTAATACGAGACCCAAAAAACTCTATTTTTTGATTGAATGACAATTTTTATTGACGATTTAATTTAACCCATGCTCCACCACTCTGCAGAACAAAAGTTCACTCTCCGATTTGGTGCTGTGATCACCTTTATTGCAAGCCCATCTTAAATATTTGAAATCAGTCGAAAACTTTTCCTCAATACTTTTCAATGCGAGTTTTTCACATGCTACTGTTGATCGATACAAGGTCGATAAGTTGTTTGCTGGAAAAAATACTTTCCAAGAAAATACACATACACATTTATCGACCTGAGAACACTTTTGGGGGAAATTTCTGCTAAAATTCTTACTAAAATATGATTGGTCGGTACTGAAAAGGTACTGTTGTTTTATTCTGGGGATACACCGAATTTAGGTCCGGATGCAACGAGCCAGTTGGATGTCTTTCGGCATATGATCGCTCGCTTGGTGTGGATAGCGCACAGATTGGCATCCTCGAACAAACCAACCAGATAGGCCTCGCTGGCTTCTTGGAGGGCCATTACGGCTGAGCTATTTTAGCGTCCATCTGTTTTGAAATCCTGCGCAATCTCATGGACCAGACGCTGGAAGAGCAGCTTGTGAATTAGTAGCTCAGTCGACTTCTGAAAGCGATGTATTTCACGCAGGGCGACGACAGCTCCTGGTCGGTAACGATACAGCAGTAGCTGTGTTTTGATTGGTGGTCTGAATGCAGCTTCTCGGTAGGCGACACACGTAGGTGTGTTCTGGTCTGTGTCTTACACACGTCTGGCTTTGAGAAAAGTTGTGACACTCATATTTATAGGTTTCAGCATTTACGTTGATTCGCATTAAAAGTCGGTTTTGAACCATTTAAACAAGTTTTACACAGCAAATAAGGTATTAGTAGCAAGCGTTGAACGTTTTCCTTTCGATTTATGAAACAAGATTAGTAATTTGTTTAGTAGAAGGAAAGTTATTAAGGTTCAAAGTGTACGTAACGCTTCCGTTTTGAAAGTATTGAAATGACACCCAGTATAGTAAAGAAAGACGTAAGTCCTACGTCAAAAAAACTTAAGCATAAATACACAAAAACAAATAGTTCTATAGTTAATTCACAATAAATATAAAAACCTATACCATATACATACAGACGGATCAATTATAAACACTTCAGTCGGATGTGGATACTACGATAATCAAGAAAAACAATCACATAGCAGCAAATTAAAAACTGGATTCACAATTCTAAGTGCAGAAATAGTAGCCATAATAAATGCGGTAGTTTAATAAGAAGAACATAGATAAACTGGTAATATTCATTGATTCTAAAAACGCTTGTACTTTACTCTTAAACCCCTTTAAAACCGAAAATAGCCTTATAATAAAATTAGTAAATGAAATACATAAATCAAAATTCAAAACAATACACATTCAGTGGATACCAGTGCATGTACACGGAGAAAAAGATGGGTAGGTAATGTCAGAGACATAACCGGAGTGAAGTAGAATACACTTAGGCTGGTAATTCGAATGCTGTAATTTTTACTATTTTCTGCATGGTTGAATTAAAATCAGGTATTAGGCATTTCTGTTATTTATTTAAATGCACGTACATTACTTGCGATGCGTTTACGCAAATGAAATTTCGGTCCTATTTCGAAACTTTCAAACGTCCGTCCGAGACACATGTGTAGCAAAATTCAACTGTTTTGTTCCCAAGTTTCCGGTGGGTAATTATTTTTCAAGTGGATAGTAGGGTGATTTCGCCAGGTTTCTATTATTACCCTACTCAATTGAAGCTGTTGGTTAGAGCAGTGTCTGTCATCTTTGTTCAACGCATTGAGTCAAATGGTGGCGCCCAATAGGGGCCCTCGATTCGAGTATTCGTTGCGCTCAAACACGAGAATTTCACTGTTTTCAGCGCATTTGTGTTTTTATATTGGTCATTTTTCACGCATTCCATTGATTGTAGGCCGAGATATACTGTGTAGCAACATATACAATTATACGTAAAACGTTTTCCCAGGTTGCCACAAGTATCAAACCATCAGCAGAAACTCAGTATTCAACAAACCAACATAATCTCCTTCAAATCGTTTGATTTAACAGTGTTCCGAAAAATTGTTGCCGGTCCAATGTACACCCTCCGCAGTGCACTCTATAGCGCGCGCCGTGGTGAATTTATTTGAGAACGCCACACATAATTGAAAGAGAAAGAGAGCGTGGTCTCTCGCACCCAACCACATCGCCAGCGAACACTTGAAATTTGTTCATTTAGCTCCGAAAAAAAGGAGCGTTCTGTTTTTTTCTGTGGTCTGTGATGTTTGTATGTATAAAACTATCGCGTCTGTAAATCATTGAAATGATGCCTAGCGACAGTCATGGAACATATTGCTTCGAGCTGACGGAACGTAACAACTACTACGAGGTCAGAAAGCAAACTGACGATTTTTTCTTATGTGCTGCTTTTATACGTGCGTCGCGTTCGTTGGATAACAAAGAGGCAGTCCTAGCAACGCTCGCTGCTTGATTGAAGTATACGGACCAATCAGCGCTGGTAATTTCCACTTTCACAAAATACATTATTTTCGTTATTTATAGTAATGGTACATTTTAAGGAATCAAATAGAATATACGTGCACATATTTCCGATCAAATATAGCAATTTCGATCAGTACAACAGAAGTTATTTGCATTTGAAGACTGGGAAAATATTTCAGCAGAAACTTTGAAACGGGACCCCTATATTGAAACGTTAGAAGTGTTCTACTTCAAAAGAAAAATACTAAATAGCATACATTTTATGCAAGAACCATATTCGGTCTATTCACCCATTGGAATGCATAAATTGGTAATATGCTATCATAGCATAATCTATTTTTATTTTGGGAATGCTTATTGCAATTTTATTCTAACAATGCATAAAATACGCTTAATCAACGACAGATTTGTTTTTGCATGTTTGTTTTTTCTAAATATTTGAACTTAAAAATTGGAATAAAATGAAAAAAGCAAACAATTTTATCAAATATTCTCTCAATTTCATTTTAATGCTGCCAATAATTTGAATGATAATTGAAAATATGCTTCAACGGAATAGTTACATACTAAGCGATACATTTCAACAAAATTGGTAGAATATTTAACAAAATTGCCTATCATAAATATTAGATTCCGATGTTTATTACACAGATTTTATACGATAATCTTATCTACGCACAATTGTCACGACAACAGACATCAACAGGTTCCTGTGTAAAAAGAAAAAAAATCAGTATCAGAAACAGCGGGCTTTCTTAATGAACACTAAACCAAATACAAATATGTACAATGTTTTAATTTTCATATTGAGTCATCTGTGAGGGAACATGTCCTCACATTTACAGCTCCATTCTTTACAGTAGATCTATTAATTTTCGGTA
This sequence comes from Topomyia yanbarensis, assembly GCF_030247195.1. NCBI lineage: Eukaryota > Metazoa > Arthropoda > Insecta > Diptera > Culicidae > Topomyia > Topomyia yanbarensis. Next base: position 293,308,741 of record NC_080671.1, on the reverse strand, counting down.
CGTATAGCTTACCTGAAGCGTAAATTACCGGATCGAATTTCTTGAGGCTCAAATTCCCGCACGCGGACGCTTCGGGTCTACTTTAACCCATTTTATAATATAAAACAACAATACCTGGACGAATATCAGCGCATTGAAAAACTCTAGGAAAAACTAAAACTCGCAGAAATATGAAAAATGCACAAAAGAAATCAAAATCAAATTGTTAGACGCTAGAGATCTTTTGCGAGCAAACGTATAAAGTAAATGAAAAATGGTTAAGTCCTAAGAGTAACGCTAGTAGCGTTTTATGCACGGAAAATAATAAAATCATAAAATGCATGGCAATGCATAAAACTTATTCTTGCGTTGCATACATAATATGCATGTCAATGTTTAAAAGCAATTAATGGTAAAATTGTGATAAATAATATGCTACTTAGAATTTTTCTTTTTCTCCGTGTAGGACTGACAGGAAACCATCGAGCGGATCACGCTGCCAAAATGGGTACTACTAGAAACGTAGAGGAACAGATAGGATACACTTTAAAAGACTTATTCAACATATTCAAGAACGAAGTAAACAAAGAATGGCAAGACCAATACGATTCAACTTCGGAGGAAAAAGGAAAATTCTACTACGAACACACAGAGTAAGCGAAAAACCATGGTTCATTGGACTAAACTTAACAACAACAGAGATAGTACAAATAGGACGAATTCGTACAGGACACGTGATAACCAAAGACAAATTAGTAACTTGGGGTCTTGTCTCAAATTCCCGCTGTGATCATTGTGGAAATACAGAAGACTTAACACACATACTATATGATTGCCCTTTTTATGAAACCCACAGAAGAAAAACACCCGTACTATTCAACAATACACCCATTATTAATATTTTATTAAATAATAACCCCCGAGAGTACAAACAAATAGTCCAATACTTAAGCAAAATCAACAAATATGTTTGAGATGCGAGATATACAACGAAACAAAAGAATAATGTAAATAAAAGCTGTAAATACACTAGAGGGGCTTCAGTTTTCTACCGGTCGTCTCATTCGGTTAATTTCAAAACACCACAAATGTCACAATCCTTGGCTTTATGGATCAAAAGGTCTGAGCCAAAGAGAATAGGGAAAGAGACGAAGAGTGAAAATCAGTCAAAACGGCAACACTACCTTTATGATGATTTCAACACTAAAATTTTGGCAGCCGCTTCCACAGGCAGCACTTTAAATGACTCCTATTATATTTTGAAAGCAAACCTTTTGTCGATCGTTGGATTTGTTTATCAAACGATGCGCATTTCGAAACAAAGAGATGAAATAATTCTAGAGCTTGTTTTTACTCATACATATACTCTAGAATACACCTCACAATCACGATTAAACCAAATTCTGACGAAAATTGAAATTTCTTTTTTGATAGATGTACAATACTTATCTCCTCCAACTCAGGCGTGAGTAATGTTTATTTACATTGCACGATTGGTCTGCTCAATAAGGTATTTTTGGCTTCACACTATTCGTCTCTTTCCCTATTCTCTTTGGTCTGAGCCAAAGAGAATAGTGAAAGAGACGCAGAGTGAAAATCAGTCAAAACGGCAAAACTCCCTTTACGATGATTTCAACACTAGAATTTGGCAACCGTTTCCAAAGGCAGCACTTTAATGTCGTTTTTGATTGAGAACCTGGAAACTAACCCAGGTTAGTTGCTTCAAACGAACGTTTTTAATGGAACTGAGTTGGGTTCTCGCCAAACAGTGGTGGTATGAGCGAACCCGAAATATTTTTCAGGTTAGAACCCAACCCGGTTTTCAGTTCAGTGGCGCATAACCTAGGTTCGAAACTGGCTTCAAACAAACGGTTTGACAGCAGTTGGGTCCGAAACTGAGTTAGTTTCTGCCTCAAGCGAAAACGACATAAATGACTCCTGCTATATTTTGAAAACAAACCTTTTGTCGATCGTTGAATTTGTATATCAAACGATGTGCATTTCGAAACAAAGAGATGAAATAATTCTAAAACTTGTTTTTACTCATACATAGACTCTAGAATGCACCTTACAATCACGATTGCACTAAATTCTGACGAAAATTCAATTTTTTTTGATAGATTTACAATACTTATCGCCTCCAACTCAGGCATGAGTAATGTTTATTTACATTGCACGATTGGTCTGCTCAATAAGGTATTTTTGGCTTCACACTATTCGTCTCTTTTCCTATTCTCTTTGGTCTGAGCCATCAAACGAAGAGAGAAAAAAAAAATAGAACTTGCTGTCCCCAGCAGCAGTTTTAGCGGATGTTCTGTTCAGTTTAAAATTCATGTCTCGCCATTCCTTCAGCGTTACTGCATTCAAATTTATTTTTCCCCAGTCTATCGGTTCTAAGTGTCTGTGCTGAAAACTTTGCATGTATTTAAAACACAGTTCTAAACGTGTTTTAAAATCAGCAACAAAGCGTTACTGCATCCAAATTTATTTTTCTACAGTCTATCGGGTCTCAGTGTCTGTGCTGAAAATTTTGCAAGTATTTAAAACACAGTTCTAAACGTGTTTTAAAATCAGCAACAAATCCCACTTTCTGCTGAGGCATGATGGCTAATGAAATTTTGATTTCGGGGGAGCGGATTATACTGCTAGTGCAAGAGATTTACGGATCGAGCCGAATCTCCGCAATCAAAAGTGTTTTCAATAAGAAAAGTTGCTGTTGTGCAAAATAGTGATATTCGATCAAAGATGTTGATGTCGTTGTCAAATTCTTCTGCATGAAAATACTTGTTTCTTCCAAAGGTGAGCGAAGTATTATATTGATAGTAAAGTAGCCAGTAGTGCCAAGATTATGTGGATTGCGGGTTGGAAAAAAGTAGTCGGTAACCACTTGCTAGTTCACGGAGTGTTGCAAACTAAATTGTATCCACTGATTATTGCATTCGTTTGTCATTTTCTTTGCTCTCAAATATTCACCTTGAGGATTTGTGATCTAGTACCCGGAGGGTGGACTGTTCCACCGCGGTGCTTCGTACATCAGCAACCCCCGCTGGAGGTGCTGCACGATGTATTGTGGAAATTTCTCGTTTCATGCCTTTTTGTCCGGTGAGTAATATTGCGTAGAAAGTGTTAGGAAACAATGAGAAAATCTAGTTTAGAAAGTGAAAGATGTCCAATTTTAATGAGGTTTTTTGCCAAAAGAATGTATTTCAATCTAAATAAACCGAATCCGAGAGCGTAAATGTGAAATTTTCAACCGTAGTTAAATAAACTGAAAAAATAAGTTGTGCTTAATAACAGTTTTAACAATAGCAGTTTTTTAACAAGTGAGCTTACACAGCGGAGCTAGTGTGATGCGGCCTGGCCGCATACCCGTTGCGAAGGATCCGAAGCGGCGCAAAGCCGCTGAGGATCCGCCGAACGAGAAATTGATTAACCCGTTGCTGGAATTTGTAAGCAAACCTGTGATCATCTCGTTTGTCCGGTTTACTTAAACATAAGGGTTATAGGTAGTTTAAAGGACGATTCAGACGATACATCAGCTTCCGTCAACGTCAACGGAACGTCACCGTTCCGTCAGGATAAGTTTAATACTTTTCTTTTGTGTCCGTTCACACGTGCCGTACGTCAAAACGTTCCGTGCCGTTGATGTTGTGTGTGAATGCTTCCAGTTAACTACATGTAACTAATCTTGACGTTCCGTACCGGTGACGGAAGCCTGATGTATCGTGTGAATCGTACTTAAAGCCGACTGAGCGGCAGCGAAGTCTGACAATACACCAGAATACGATGTGGGGTAGCCACATTAGTCAACCGAATACTGACTAATGTGGCTATGCCACATCACTTTCTGGTGTACGAGCTTTCAACTAACTATAGCCCCTATGTTTGAGTAAACCTGTCAAACGAGAGGATCACAGGTTTGCTTGCAATTCCAGCAACGGGTTAATCAATTCCTCGTCCGGCGGATTCTCAGTGGCTTTGCGCCTCTTCGGATCCTTCGCCTCGGGTATGCGACCAAACCACATCACACTAGCTCCACTGTATAAGCTCACTTGTTTAAGCACTGTTATTGTTATGAGTGTTATTAATCACAACTTATTTTTTCAATTTATTGAACATTGGTTAAAAATTTCACATTTCCGCTCTCGGATTCGGTTTATTCAGGCTAAAATACACCCTATTGGCAAAAAACCTCATTGAAAATGGACCTCTATCACTATAGTCAGTAAACTAGACAATTACTTTTCTCTTTTGACATTAAAAATGTCTTACTGCACTATCTGGGGCTGGGTGTCATTCTAAAATCTAAAATCAAACGATGTCACGTTTTTGCGTCACTATTTTGAACGCTAATAACTCTGTTATTTATGGACGGATTTCCGTCTTTTTACCATTAAACAATTCGGAAACAACTCAAATTTAGTTTTATTACAATATGGTTTTTGTATTTCAATAGTACACTATTGAAAAATCCGTAAAAATGAACATGCCTCGAAAAACGTGAAAACTCCCATACAATATTCAATCTATCCCGGACAAAGCCGTCAATAAATCGTACCAACGTGACTATCAAATATCAGAAGGTTATATATATAGTTTTAGTTGCAAGAAAATATGCAGTTCAATGCAAAGGATCCATTGATTAGTTTCACTGCAGCAATAACTTACTCCAGTACTGACTCCCGAAAAATTTTCATTTGGTTCAACAATATGAGGGTTTATGCCAAAACTGCGGTAAATTTATAGCTTCTCCCGCTTATCACACCATCCGGACGTTACTGCCAAAACGTTATTGGTTCGAAATGCCAACAACAAATGGTATGAATCGAGCAAGCGGCACTTGTATATATACAAGTGCCGCTTGCTCGATTCATACCATTTGTTGTTGGCATTTCGAACCAATAACGTTTTGGCAGTAACGTCCGGATGGTGTGATAAGCGGGAGAAGCTATAAATTTTCCGCAGTGTTGGCATAAACCCTCATATTGTTGAACCAAATGAAAATTTTTCGGGAGTCAGTACTGGAGTAAGTTATTGCTGCAGTGAAACTAATCAATGGATCCTTTGCATTGAACTGCATATTTTCTTGCAACTAAAAGCCCTTTTAAGGGCTGTAACAAATAAAGAATCAATTTGAATATTTTCTATCATTGACAGCGATAATCTAATTCCGCTATTTATATTCATTACTTACTGCTTGTGCGTACATTGACAATCTGAAATTTGCAACAATCTGTAATTTGTTTAAAATTAAAACATAATACCAAAATGTGCAATATTATCGAATAACTTGCTACTCAAACGTACATCAGTAATCTGGAATTTGTAAAAATCTGCAATTTATTTAAAATTGTCGGAAACAATCTGCAATTATGGAAAATCAGAGGATGTGGCTACTCTGTCAACTAGCGAAAGTCGCACCAAAAAGAATCTGCAAATATTTTTTCGTTATTCTGCAAGAAGGCAGTCCTTCCATCAACAGTGCGAAAGTGATAAAAGCCGATGTCACGTTTCAAACTATCAGTATTTCAAAATTAGCTGTTGAAGGGGAAGGTTGTCTCTTTCCATTTCGAAATATTCATCTGATGTAAGTAGCGCGCGGCTGGAAGAGATGGCAAATATTAGCAGCTGACTGTTTAATTCTGCATGTTATTTTTTGTAAAATTGAAAGCCCTTTTAAGGGCTATAACAAACAATAAAGAACAAATTTGAATTCCTATCATTGGTATCGGCGGAATGGAAAGCAATTACAGAAAGGTAAATTCATCTATATGTTCCGAATTTCTCTTTTAGTGTGATAAAGAAATGGTTTAGTAGTTTTCATTCCATAGCACGCGTGTTTATTCATTGCGTATTGTCTTTGTAGGAGCGGTTTACAATATTGTTTAATAATTTTGCGGGCAATTCGGTCGAAATTATGGTTCTTTTCGTTAAAATATGAATATGTTTTGCATAGTTAGAAATAATTCTTCCCTAACAAAGATTTCAAAACCATAAGTTAGTCTTGTTTGACAATGAATCCTTTCCCTACTGATTCGCAAAATTTTAGTTTGTGTTGAAAAGTATCAACGGAAAAGAAAATGTCCTCACGTTGGAATAACATTAACGCTAAGAGGTACCGTAAACGTCTCAAAGAGGCGCAAACACAGGAAAAGAAAGTTCCTAAAACTGATGCCGAACGTTCGGCGGAAAGTCGAAAACGGAAGAAAGTGGTCGCAGAAGTCGACAGAGATGCTCCTGGTCCATCAAGACCTAGGAATTTATCTGTGGAAGAAGTTACCGTTCAAGCACTTTCGAGTGAAGTCGTTAGTGAAGATTTTCGATCTTTTATTGGCAATGAAGCCATCGGGACACACGAAGGTAAGCTTGAAAGTACAAATTATGTGATATAAGCTATGCGTGGTGTTTAAGCGGACCCTATACGAGCAAAAATATTGATAATATTTTATATATTGATCAATATATTGATGGTGTAAGGTCACCTTGAAAATATTGATGCTGTAGAATTTAAATGAGATTGATGGATTGAAGCAGTCTTGTCAATATATTTATTGACAATATGTCTGTCTCGTGTTGGGTCCGCTTAACAAAATGTGAATTTTCGATATCATTGTCAAAACTCTTAGAATATGAATCCGCATAAGCAAAATCAATATCCTATGAACCCCTAAAAGCTATTGGGTTGCAGTTCTCCCCCAATTAGTGAAAGTTTGTTACAGTGGTAGCTAGCATAGATTATATAACGGTACAAACTTGTGCGACATTAATCCAACATTTGTCCGACTATATTTCATGTCAATAACACCATCAGTATCTCATTCTCCTACTTGTGAATTCAGCTCGGTTTCCTGTACTGCATATAATCGCACCTTGTTTCTTGGAGGTGCCTCCGGAGGTTTACTGTCACTCGCCAAATTTTTTGTAATGAAAATATAACAAAAAAAAAATCCAATTGGAAATTGACTGTGCAGACTGACACTATCGCAACAGCCCCCCCCCCCCCCCCCCGCCTTTCTACTTGTTACTCTATAATAAGAATTGTTTTGGAATACAAGCAGAGATGCCAGATTTGCAGACAAGTCTGCAAATTCGCAGACTTTTAATTTAAGCTGCAGATTTCTTCGATGACGCAGATGTTTGCAGATTTTTTAGTTTGGTTGCAGATATTTGCAGATTTTTTAGTTTGGTTGCAGATATTTACAGATTTTTGAATGAAAAGGCTTTTGATTACACTAGCTTTCCTGACATTTTTGTTCTTCCCAGACTTTTAAAATTATTATTGCAGACATTTGAAAAAAGTACCTGGCATCTCTGATGGATGACAAAGAAAATTATGAATGTAGAATATATGTTTACTAAGTGTCTGCAAGGTGAACATTCAATAAACAAATGTATCAATCTATAACAATGCAGCCGTTCATGTTCGGGTTATTATTTAAGGTGTAATTGACAAATAGAACTCGCTAAGGTAAGTGCAATAAAGTTTTGTTCAGAGGAATAGTATATATGTGTTATGTAGGTAGTGAAAAAGCGCCGACTCGCCGATCCTAGCATCCTGAATCCGACAATTAGTGATAAAATCTATATGTTACAGCATTAAATTTGTGTAGAATGCAAAGGCATTTTCGAAGGTAGTTGGAATATCTCCACCAGGTGCGTCGTTATTTCGTTTAGTGGGTGAATTCAACTGAACTGAAGCGGACCATATAAAGATTTCAAAATGACCGACATGATTATACCCCTATCCAGCCAAACCATTCCGGAACATGTTCGGATTTCTGAATGGATTCAGTATAGATTCCAGCTCAAATACAACAATCGATTGAGTCAGAATCGGTTGATGCGTTTGAGCTGGAATCCATTCAGGATTCCGAACCGATTCTAGAATCGTTTGAAGTGTAGTTGGAATAGGCTGGTGTGGCGGCGCCAGCGTTTTAACGATCATTCGTTCAAATGTACACATATTTTGTAAATATATTTGTTCGATCCGGTTTTTGTTGGCAGCTACTATTAACTAAATCAAGTATATTATCGTATTTATGCATCTTACTTGGTCAGTTCATAAATGTCGGATATTGAATCGATTTTAGGAGTTTTGCAAACGAAGAATAGACCTTTCTTGTCAGATCTAACCCCCATTTTTTATATTTTTAATCGACAGATTTCATATTTCTAATAACATTACCGTTTAAATGAGCTTTGTAGGACCCTTCCTGATTTTTTCACGATTTTTTAAAATTCCCAAAATGCAAGAATGTTGAATAATTTTTTCACCAAATCAAGAAAGGTGAGACTCTAAATGTTCGTTTCGGCAGCACTGGTTCCAATATTTTTGCTCGCATTATCGACAACACTGCTAATGAAGTGGTTAATATCGATACAATGTTCATTTGCGACCGTAAACAAATTAAATGAACCTCCTGCTGTCAACTTCTGTGACAAAAGTGAATCTCAGAGAAAAAATGAGAAAACATGGCGGATCTAGCTGAGTGCAAATAATTGCAAAATTTATAATCATTAGGGATTTTGCCTTGGGGAATTGTGCGTCACGGTGCATCTAAAATTTAAAGAAACGCTTCATAGATTTTAGCTATTTTGCCGGGCTTATTTTCGGGAATTCACTGTTACGTTGAACTGAATCGGTAAGAAATCAGGTAAATCAACTTCACAGTCCCGTTCATTTTATAAACAAAGTAATTCGGAAAAAGTCGATCTTTATGATAATCCTCCTCATTTTCTGTTTAAGAATCTAGTAACTAATGCGACCCTACATCTCCAAATCATCGAAATATGGTGATATTTAGATTGCTTGGAATCAATGGCTCCAAATGATGGTTATACACTCAAGTTTTTTTTACGCGGTTTTTTTTGCGCGGTATTTTTTTACGCGGTTTTTTTACGCGGATTTTGAAATTTACTTGGTTTTCATTTACGCGGATTTTGAAATTTACGCGGTTTTCATTTACGCGGATTTTGGAATTTACGCGGTATCCATCAATGAGGTTCCCTTTATCGCGGATTCTTAAATTTAAGGGGTCTTCATTTACGCGGATTTTGAAATTTACGCGGTTTTCATCTACGCGGGTTTTGAAATTTACGCGGTTTTCATTTACGCGGATTTTGCAATTTACGCGGTTTTCATTTACGCGGTTTTTGAAATTTACGCGGTTTTCATTTACGCGGATTTTGGAATTTACGCGGTATCCATCAATGAGGTTCCCTTTATCGCGGATTTTTAAATTTAAGTGGTCTTCATTTACGCGGATTTTGAAATTTACGCGGTTTTCATTTACGCGGATTTTGAAATTTACGCGGTTTTCATTTACGCGGATTTTGAAATTTACGCGGTTTTCATTTACGCGGATTTTGAAATTTACGCGGTTTTCATTTACGCGGTTTTCATTTACGCGGCTGGTATCCCCCGCGTAAAAAAAAACCTGAGTGTACTATGTTCACACGACAGAGTTAAAACACGTTATAATAATTAGCAACAATAAAAATGTCATCAAGATAGCGTTAAAACATGTTTTAAATCGTAGTGTGAACGTAGTATTATCCGCAATCCAAGCGCTAAAATGTTATTTCTCTAGAGTTAGCATGTTTGTCACCAGTTCCAGGGCCACTTTTGCACTTGGCGGGGTTCGAAGTGGATGTTGTAAAAACCAACTCCAACCCAGTTAGCCCAGTCTGTATGGGTTGCTCTAGTTAGTTAGCGTTAGAGATGTTTGAGCAATCACAAATGCTGCCTATGTGGTTACGGCAGTAAACTGAAGAAGGACGTCATGATGATTGAAGTGCTGCGAGAAGCCCGGTTTATGCCGGTGGCAGGTTGCATTGGAGAACTATTCGCCAAGAACATTTCGCGATAATTTGACACTTAAACACTTGCGTAGCTTTTTTGTTCAATGCTTTTGATGAACAGTCCTACAGTCCAGATTGTAACAAATAAATTGGCTCCAGTACACGCTTCTTACTCCTAGTTGCTCCGGACAAAAAAAAAATCGCTCCTTTTTACTCCGGTTTGGTACCAGGAGAGAAACTAGTTGAAAAGAATATAAGGTTTGTTCCAGTACCTGAAGAAACTGGAAGTGCTCCGGAGCAACTTCTGTGTACTGAAACAAACCTATAGAAAGGATTTTCTCCTAGTATGTTCCAAAGTATTTCCAGTTTTTCCAGGTATTGAAACAAACCTAATGCTACCAAGACAGCCGAACAAGGATGAATCAAGCAATGGTGGGCGGTATTTTTGCCGAATGCTAAGGCGATCATGCAAAATTGTTCATTACCGATTAATACATAAGTTGATCCATCGGAACAGACACTGCAAACTTCAAACACTGATTACGAAAGAGACCATGATAAACTGAAACAGATCGTACCGAGCTGTCCATCTGTAGACTGTCTATAGTCAATAGGAGTCGGTTATGATTCTGGATCAGGCGATATAGTGAATGTTCCATTGAGAAGTATGAACTGTAGTATTGATTCCGGCAAGGCCGAAGGCGGCGAAAATCGATAAGAACTGTTTAATTCCATCGGTAGAGAGGTTTATGAAATAAGACCATTGTGAATAGCACAGGTTTCCAAGGCAGTCAAAGTTTACACCTTTTCAATCTATTAATATTTACTATTGCGATTTTAAAACGAGGTATTTTTACTATATTGAAAAATGGCAGTTAATTTATTTTTAAAACTTTATACACCTATACTTCTCTGTGGATAATTTCTCTATGCCCTTGTCATATTGAACAGTCCCATTACGATTCGAACAAAGACATCCAGAATTTGGTGTCTGAATAAGAAGCAAACAGGAAATACAGAGCAACATAGATGCCACTGACCACCATTGAAACTCACTAGTCAGAAAAATAATGATGAACACAACGCTGCATTCGCGCCCCGATTGGAAGTTGAACTCCGGTCCATTGCAGAATAGATCATCGTTGGCAGTTGGGTGACAGTGTCTTGGGGCAGCCCTGATTATCAATATCAGTAGAGCAGTGATAAGATCTACGAACAGATTAACTTGAGTCTGATACCACGGCGGCATATCATCTAGTAAAACGCAAGCAAACTGGCCAGCCAGGGAATCCCATAGCAAGAGTACTATATAAATAATTTCAAGTCTGTACCCTGCTCGGTGCGTGCAGCATCTACCAACTTCCAAAACTTTGCAGTGAGTTTGTAGCGTACGAAAGGAAACAAAATACAACATAAAGTAATTGAATTCTTTCATTATTACAACGTCGGACGCCAATAGTTTTTGTTAATGCCGGTAGGAGAGAACGTCCATTCGTGTTATTAGGTCGATCTACAAAGAATACAAAAGAATTAAACCATGACGCATCACAAAATGCTTTGATAAACCTACTCTGCTTTTGCTGATTGTGTTTAATCCTTGTACTTGTATTATGTATTTTACCATTATTCTTTCCTAGCGGAATTGAATAAAATTTTGTCGAGGTTCCAGTTTTCCAGTACTGTGTTAATAAGCGATCGCTGGAGGACTCCATGATTAATTAATTTCTGCTGAAAACGGAATCCTGTGCTAAAGACGACGAAAAAATACGCAAACGAACTGTCTCACGACCCAAACCGAGATGAAATACAAAAAATAACGAAAATTTCATTAAACTTTTGCACTATGATATAAAGGAAAGGTGTCCACATTTATCCGCGTTTGAGTGATGTCAATTAACTGAACAGAAAGATGTGAAAGAGTAAACAAAACAAACTAGGTGCCATATTTCGTTCTGATGGGTAATGATAAATCTTTAATGATTTTCATTTTACGTTTCGCGGACCCGGCCACTATAATTTATTTCGCTAGAAAAAAAAGCCAATCACTCAAAACGACAGATAATATCCCAACCTTTCTATTTCCGTATCTTGTTTTTTGACAGATTTGAGTGAATTATCGTAACAAAGGGAATGCGTGAAGTTGTATTCCCCACGCTAAATTCATTCAATTGGTGTAATAATATGGGGAAACGAGGTAAGATAAGACATGAGAATATTGGGTGAAATGGGCAGTTGAACGATTTTTCAATTTTTTCAGTAGTTGGAGGCAGAAAATCATTGCGATCATAGTCAAAATCGATTTCAGGATGAAAAATTAAGTATTTAAGCACATAAAAATTTTTGACAAGAAAGGTCTATTGCATATCGAACCGTGTTGCTCATATCTGTGTCATTAAAAATCAAACATCCCCATAGACCCATCTTCATCATGATCTTATCAACGCCGCCGTTGCGAGTTCGGAAACCACATGAGATCAGAAAACTATTAGAAACGTCATAATCATCATCATTATCATTTCAATCGTTTAAGCACCGACAGCTAAATCTCAAAAGGAGTTTGATGCCCAGAAAACAGTTTTGAGCATACCTTCGTCACAACCATTGATGCATTCTACATCATTTCTGTTTCCAACTCTGGGTAGTGATTGGGATTGCTGTGATGTGGGGTTGATTCTTTCCTTCAATACTGAGCAGTTCTTTAAATTTGCATGCCTAATAAGTTCGCAAGCAAACTGTTGATCCACTCGTTTGCCCAGTTTACTCAAACTTAAGGGTTGATTCTTCTTTCAAACATGAGTAGTTCTTTGAATCTGTATATCAAATAGCTCTCGCAAGTAAACGATCGACTCGTTTGACCGGTTTATTCAAACTTAGGGGTTGATTCCTTTCAAACAAGAGCAGTTCTTTGAATCTATATACCAAGTAGCTCCCACAAGTAAACTGTAGATTTAATTTGCCCGGCTTACTCTAACTTGGAGTTTCATTTCTTCTTTTCGACATTTCCATGAATCTGTACTGAAATCGTAGGGAATGTACATTGTGCAAAAGTTTTTTTTCGTACCACAAACCCATTGAACCTTGTTCGAAACGACCTTTATGCCAAATGTCTTTCAAAGCATAGAACATACACTGGGCTTTGGTCAAATGGCCAACAACCATAGTCGGCTTTGCTCGGGACGTTTTACATACACTGCAAGCGGAACCAGCAGCTAAGAGACCTAAAACTGGAGACACTTGTTAATACTACGTTTACACTACGAGTTAAAACATGTTTTAACGCTATCTTGATGACATTTTTCTTGATCCTAATTATTATAACATGTAGTGTGAACAAAGTATAAATCATACAAACCAGATGATAGGAATAACTGTTTAACAGATATAGCTTTAGTGATAATTGCTTCATAGGATTGAATGTAAATCAAATGAACATTGTATTTCAGTTCAATAAAATCAGTTTAAATTTCCTGTGGGGTAGTTTCATTTCCATATGTTCTTCGGGTGAATGTGATTAAGGCGAACGTCTTTTGGGTGCACGTGATGTTCGGATGAATGACGTTTGGGTTTGAGACGCATATCATTCAAACAAATGTGATAGAATGATAGAATGATAATATATATACATATATAGATATATATATATATATATATATATATATATATATATATATATATATATATATATATATATATATATATATATATATATATATATATATATATATATATATATATATATATATATATATATATATATATATATATATATATATATATATATATATATATATATATATATATATATATATATATATATATATATATATATATATATATATATATAACTGCTTTCGATTCTCTGGATTTCTAATTCAAAAAATTCTTCAAATTTTAGAGATGGCCTATTCTGGCCAGATCCTCAAAAACACTTCAATTTCTAAAATAATGTAATAATTTATGTAATAACGGCTCATGAGTACTGTTATCACTTTGTAGTAAAATGAAACAAGAATTAGTATAAAATTATATTCACCTACAGCTACTCAAGATTCCACCATCGGTTCTGTTGCTCAGGCGCATAATCTATTGAGTTCTGCTCGAGAATCCAGTGTCAACCGTATCATTTCTTCACCTGTGCAAACAAGTCAGGGTGAGTAATTCGAACAAATTGTAAAACTCTCAACTTCATAGCAAATGTGTTTCTCAGAACTATTTGATCCAAATTTCGAAGGAGCTGTTCGAGAATTTGAAAGAAAGTTCTCAAATAACAACTTCGGTTTCCCGTGCGGTGTATGTGACAGACTGTAGTTTGTGAACGACCTGAATCCTATCACATGCGCTGAAGCCGAAGTTTTACATACCACCAATATCGACATAAGAGGGTTGTCCGCTTGCCAGACCTGCCATAGCAGTCTAAAACGTGGTAAAATACCCATATTGGCCGTGTCAAATGGCTTTAGATACCCGGATTATCCATCGAATCCACCTCTCCCACCTCTGGATCCGATTACTGAACGATATATTTCACCACGATTGCCTTTTATGCAAATCCGGCGCTTGCGATTCGCAGCAGGTATGTGTTTGTTGTTGTAGGGTGGATGTACCAATAGTCGCATGCTTAAGGAAAACTTTTGATAAAAAATCAATTAATAGACCTATGGGCAATGTTAATACATTAAACGAAAGCTTTCAGTCCCTACTTCATAGGAAAAATATAAAGATGGCTTAGTAAACAATTTATGTATTCAAAACCGCTTGTACCACTATAGGAACACATGTACCAATAGTGGTGCAATCGCTAATTTCGGTTCCTATTGTTGTAAATCCCATTGCTTTCTTATGGGATTTGCAACTATAGGTACACTACATCAACTATAGGTGCAAGGGAGCTCAAAATTCTAAGAAAATATTTTTTTTCAATCGTTATTTGAGCAAATTTCAAGGATAACAGTTCTATTGTCACATAATTTTAGTGCGATGAATCGATAAAAAAATATTTGTTGATGGTTGGTATCTTAGTTAGGCGTATAACTCACTACTGCAACTATTGGTACACCTCAACTATAGGAGCACCCACCCTATTAGGTTTTCAAAAAGATTCACAAAATAAAATCGTAGGAAATTATGGGATCATTGGCCAAGTTATCAACGTTCCAGTGGATGTGGACAAGATGGTAAATGAATTACCTCGTCAGTTAGAAGATGACAGAGCGTTCAACGTCGCAATAAAGAAACACCTAATTCACAAGTCAACTTACCTTTCTGGCTTTGTGAAGAAAGCGAACATCAAATGCTGGCTACAATATTTAGTGACCACTCCACTGTATCGTCGATACAATATATCATTCAGTGAGGAGCAGCTGAATGCCATCGACACTGAAGCTGAGAGCAGCACATCTGGAGATGAAAATGCTTCAATAGATCTGGAGACTATTGAAAATAACAACGATGTTGAATTGCTAATTGGGCAACAGCATACTCTATTATGGGATGAAGACAAGTGTCTGGAAATAGCTCCGGCCCAGAACAAAGTGCCTCTTTCCATAATATATGATGAGCACGCCGAAGAACTTTCATTTCCAGATATTTATTTGGGACATCCGAGGACTTTCAATCCGGAGGTTCGAGTGACACCGTTCATGATGGCCACAAGTGAACTGAGACGTCGTGATAGACGTGGAGCTAAGCCCCAACATCTGTTGTACGTGGCGATGAAGATACTCCGTCTGCGCGTTTCGGAGGGACTACAATGCACTTTCAAATGCATGGCAACCGCGAACATTACACGTGCTATGTTGAGCGACAAAGAGTTTTTGGAAAAGTGTATCGATCGAAATCTGTCATTTCTAAAGTCGATTCCAAACTCTGTGCAATACTGCCAGCAACGCAAACATGACCTGTTTGCAATGATCCGGCAATTAGGAAAACCAACTATGTTTCTAACATTGAGTGCAAGTGAAACAAAATGGCCTCAATTGCTCCGAACACTGCACAAGCTATCGGATAGATACATGGATAACGATGTGCAAGACATTATGCAGCAATTAACGGCACTAAAGCGAGCAACTCTTGTCAACGAGGACCCAGTAACATGCTGTGTATACTTCAACAAACTGGTTGATGTTATCATGCAGTTGTTACAGTCGACCAGGTACAGTCCGTTCGGTCAGTATCGAGTGGTGGATTACTTCAAGAGAATCGAATTTCAACATCGAGGTAGTCCACATGCTCATATTCTACTCTGGTTGGCTAACGATCCAGGAGAGGATGTCTCAGAGAATATGCCCGCAACGATTCAACTCATCGACCATTTGTGCTCCGTAAGAGATGCGGATTTGCCGGAGAGCTACGGTAATCAAGTGCATAAACACACTTTTACCTGCTATAAACGGAACGATAAACGATGTCGTTTTAAAATACCATACTGGCCAATGGATCAGACAAGAGTTCTTTTGCCGATTACTGCTAGCGATGGTCGGCGTGAACAGTTGAAAAGACGGTCTGGGACGATGCAAAATGTACTGGAGGCGAAAAAATTTGACACCCTGGATCAATTTCTCGAAGATTGCAACTGAACGTACGAGTACTATTTGGATGTCATACGTGCATCGATAAATCGACCAACCGTTTTGCTCAAACGATCGTTGTCGGAATTATGGACAAACCCGTTCAATCCGTGGATATCTAACATACTTCGCTCTAACATGGATCTCCAGTTCATTCCGGAAGTGTTCTCATGTGCTGCGTATGTCGTGGAGTATGTCAACAAAACAAATCGTGGCATAAGCAGCTTGCACCGCGATTTGGTCAAGCTCCAGGAAGAATATCCAGATCAGGATTACACGGCACTGCTGAAGAAGCTCAGCCTTAAAATGCTTAATTCCGTAGAAATGTCTGCTCAAGAGGCCGCCTGGTACTTACTTCGCCAGCCGATGTCGGAAGCTAGTCGGAAGGTAAATTTTAATTAATCATTTTATAAAATTTTCTCAAAACCAATCACAATTACAATATTACAGGTGGACTTTCTTCCGACAATGTGGCCCCACGAGCGTATCAAATCCCGGAAGCGCACTCAGCAAATGGATGAGGAAGGCTTGGACGAGGACTCAACGGATGTAGGGACTCTCAACATCGTTCAGAAATACGAAGCGCGTGAAGGTTTGGATGATGTATGCCTAGCAGATTTCGCGGCTTGGTATACAAAGGAGAAAAAAGCTAACACCTACAAGATTCGCTCCATACCTCGTGTAATTCGATGGTGTTCTTATAGTATGAACGAGTTGGTGGAGTATAAGCGAGAGATGGTCCTTTTGTTCGTGCCGTTCAGAAATGAACTGTGCGATATTCTCGACGGCAACAAGTTTCTTACTTTGTACGATCGCAGTGAAACAGATATTATGAGCAAGTGCAAAGAGTATTCGAGGGATTTAGACCTGGAACGCACCGTGCAAGAATATTTTCGCTTGTGCGCTGAAGATGACGCTCAGCAAAATATCGCCAGCGAGAGGCACGACGAGTTTGTTCGAACGATTGCTATGCATCCAAATGACGACGATATCACTCATCTGCCCATTGGTTCTTTGTCGGCAGTTAAACAGCGCACAAATGTCATGAGTAAGCAGGAATTTTGTGCCATGGTGCGGACAACAAATGCCGAGCAGCGAGATTTGGTGTTGGAAGTGATTGACAGATTGCACGCTTTCGACGCCAGCAGTAAACCACTACAAATTTTCTTCACCGGTCCTGCAGGTTGTGGTAAAACGTTCACGCTTCGGATCCTGATGGAGACATACAATCGATTTAGCCAGGCGCACAACTCGCAAAAGAATGCATGCGTGGCATGTGCTTCGACCGGAAAAGCAGCAGTTGCAATCAACGGCACAACTGTTCATTCGGCATTTCGAATAACGATGTCTCGAAGAAACAATGCCAGTTTGAGCTTCGAAGCACTTCAGCTGTACCGAAACGCATTCGCTAATGTTAAGGCAGTCATCGTGGATGAAGTCAGTATGATTGGTGCAGATGTGCTAAATAATGTGCATACTCGTCTCCAAAACATCACCGGTAATTACGACGATCCCTTCGGAGGTTCTACCATAATTTTTTGTGGAGACTTACGTCAACTACCGCCAGTGAATGCACGGCGGTAGTTGACGTAAGTCTCCACCGTGCATAGAATTTGTGCACGGTATACAAACCGTGCACAAATTCTATGCACGGTGCCGTTTTGTGGCAGTCTCTTGAGTTCTTCCCGTTGGTGAGGGTGATGCGACAAACCGATGAGCAATTTTCTGCCGTGCTTACTAAGATTGGAAATGGAGAGCAACTAACCGCAGTAGAAAAGGAGACTATAGAGAGTCGATTCCGTACTACCGAGTGGTGCAAGATAAATGTTCGCAGTGCAGTGCGCCTTTTCCACCGAAACGCTGACGTTGAACGATATAATCGCGAATCGTTAAATGTGATGCCCGGACTGGATTGTACAGCTGAAGATGCATTTGCCGGATACAAAAATGCTGAACAACTGGCAAGTTCCCGCACCAAGCTGTACAAAATGAGTGTGGCAGAAACCGGATGTTTGCCTTACATGGTACGCCTTGTCCTAGGAATGCCATACATGGTGACCACGAACGTCGATGTTGAAGACGGGCTTGTAAATGGTGCGATTGGAGAGCTGAAATATGTGGAGTATGACGAAGATGATGCTCATGAGGAAATCGTCAAATTGTGGATCAAATTTGACAGTGATACAATTGGTGCTGTTTTGAGACTAAAATCAAGACCGTTAGTGTACTCTAAGCCCGGAATCTTGCAGCCCGACTGGACCCCCATTTCCAGACGATCAGCAAACATCAAGCTCAGTAGTAGCATCAAGTGTAAACGTATACAGTTCCCAATTGTGAGCGCAAGTCCATTAACGGTTCACAATTCGCTAGGAGGAACTTTCAGCGAAATCGTATACGACTACGACAAAAGTCAGGACCAACAGCTGGTATACGTTGGCCTATCCCGAGTTACATCTCTCGATGGTCTTTATCTGACAAATTCCGCCAACGCATTTATGTTTCACCATGCTAGAGGAAGCAAATCACCGAAAATGTTAGAACTGCGAAGCGAGTTACAACGGTTGGACAATCATCGACTTCGGACGCTTGCTGAACAGATCATGGATGTCATGCAGAACAGTGGGTGTGCTTGTACACTTATGACTATGAATGTACAAAGCCTTCAGGCGCACTCGTTAGACATTGCTACCGATCGTATTCTAACCAACGTTGATGTATTGGCATTGAGCGAAACATGGCTAGACAACGGAACATTTGTCGAAATCGTCGGATTCAAGCGAATCATCCAGTCAAAGCGTGTTGGTGCGAGAGCAGCGGGTATTGCAATTTACCAGAAGGACACCATACCTACCATAGCAATACCTCATACCATTGATAAGCTAAGTGCTAGTTATGATGAGCAACTGGGTTTGGCAGACGATGTTGGTGACATTTGTGCTGCTGAAATAATTGTCATGGACATTCGAACACTGCTAATTTCCGTATACATTTCTCCAGGTATTTAATTGAATGGAATAGTATATATTTCTCTAACATACTTTAATCATTGGCAGATTCGACGACCAAGCAGAGGAAATATTTTCTGACGCGCAACTTAATGATGTACACCCGAACAGACATGCCCATTGTCGTAACTGGCGATTTCAACATCGACGTATCTAAGCCAGAAAACACAGATTTCGTCGATTTCATGAAGAGAGGTCTTAAATTTGATCTTGCTTCTGATCCCACACAAGCGACAACTCTAGGTGGTACTTGCCTCGATTTGACTTTCACCAGGAACATCCGGGCCACATGCAAACGATATTGTGCATACTTTTCATATCACCGGCCTATGCTGTCGGTGATTGAAATATAATCATGTTTGCACTGAAATGGTATACAATGAAAGAAAGAAAGAAACTCAGTAATCAATTCTTACCGTATTTCGTTCTTTATCAGATAGCAGAACTTAACAGTGGAAAACCAGCAAACATCGCAACGTGGAAATTTCTGTTACCAACACCCGCTTCCGTATGCAGTTCTGAAGGTATTTCAGTTCATCAATTCTAGTTCACACTTCGCCACTTATTTTATTTCCTCACGGTTAGCACTACTGCTGTTATTGCTGCTGAACATATGCTATTAACACTCGCTCAATATTGGTTATCGGGTGCATTTCTCCAGGTATTCCTACTGCTCTTCTCGAAGTAGGCTACGAACACCTAATCTTCGATGGTTTACGTGTGCATTACTTCAGGTATTTCTTTTTAGAAAATCTAGCTTTCATTACCTAACGATTTGTATTTCCAATTAGGTGTCTAGACTATTGTCACCGAAGTCGACCACAAACAGCCGCTTGTCACTAGCTTGCCTGTGCATTTCTGCGGGTACTTCATCTAAGAAAATCAAATTATTTCGAAATATATTTTATGTTTATTCGTCACCAGGTAGCACTACTAGTGCTAGTGTTGTATGCCACGACTACTCGCAGGTTATTAACTTCATGTGTGATTCTCAAGGTATTACATCTTATAAACGCCAGTTCCTATTTATAGTAATGTATTTTATTATAATACAGGTAGGGTGGGTGCTCCTATAGTTGAGGTGTACCAATAGTTGCAGTAGTGGGTTATACGCCTAACTAAGATACCAACCATCAACAAATATTTTTTTATCGATTCATCGCACTAAAATTATGCGACAATAAAACTGTTATCCTTGAAATTTGCTCAAATAACTATTGAAAAAAATTATTTTCATAGAATTTTGAGCTCCCTTGCACCTATAGTTGATGTAGTGTACCTATAGTTGCAAGTCCCATAAGAAAGCAATGGGATTTGCAACAATAGGAACCGAAATTAGCGATTGCACCACTATTGGTACATGTGTTCCTATAGTGGTACAAGCGGTTTTGAATACATAAATTGGTTACTAAGCCATCTTTATATTTTTCCTATGAAGTAGGGACTGAAAGCTTTCGTTTAATGTATTAACATTGCCCATAGGTCTATTAATCGATTTTTTATCAAAAGTTTTCCTTAAGCATGCGACTATTGGTACATCCACCCTAGCAAGACTTCTACTCCCGAAGTAGCTGCCTACTTACTGCCAAAAAACTGATCTTCATTGACTTATGTTTGCATTTCTTCAGGTATTTCATTTAAGAAAACCTAGAATTCATTACATAACGATTTTTATTCCTAGTTAGGCACTCCTACTGCTGCTACTGAAGTATGTTACGAACATTCGCTCATTACTAGCCTCGTGTATTTTTCTTCAGATAATTCATTGAAGTAAATAGAGTTATAATTTCGTTACGTATTTTATTTCTAATAATGTAGCAAGGCTGCTTCTGCTGAAGTAAACCACGAACACTTTCGTCATTTGCTAATGTGTGCACTTCTGCAGGTATTTCCCTTATTCCCTTAACCCTTGTTTTCATTTCGTAACGTATTTTATACTTGAGCAGGTAGTACGGATTTTGCAATCGCAGAATGCCACGATCGCTTGCAGATACCTAGTTTCATGTGTTTGTTTACAGGTTTTTCATTTAAGAAAATTTAGTTATAATTTTGTGACGTGTTCCATTGTTTTTACAGGTTATAAAACCGCTGTTGCTGTAGTATACCATGAACATTTATACGATGCTGGACTTGGTGTATATTTTTCCAGGTATTTTATCAAAGCAATCGTGCTGTCATCTCGTTATATTTTCATTCCCAACCAGGTAGCACCATTACTGCTGGGATGTTTGACATGAACAGTCGCACGTTACTGATTTCGTGTATATTTCTCTAGGTAATTCGTTTAACAAAATCCACCTCTACGTAACGAACTTTATACCCAATTAGATACCGGACTGCTGCTTCTAATGTGTGTCACGCATATTCGAACGTTACTAGCTTCGTGTGAATTTCTTCAGGTAATATATTAAAGTAAATCGTTTTATAATTCTGTTACTTATTTTAATTCTAATCATGTAGTAAGACTGCTGTTACTGAGTAAGACCACGGACACTATCATCATTCGGTAACGTGTGCATTTCAACAGGTATTTCATTTGAGAAAATCCAAAGTCCTTATATAGGAAGATCCTAGCATGCGTCAAAACGAAAACTGACTCTGTGCTCGTATGTGTGACAGTTTCTAAGGGCGAATAGTAGCGTGTACGTCATCAATACCACGTTTTATAGGCAGCCTACTTTCACTACCACTATCAGTTTTGACGCATGCTAGAACCTTGTTTATAGGGACTTTGGAGGAAACCCTAGTTTTTATTTCGTAACGTGTTTTATACTTCACTAGGTAGTAGGTATACTGCTGTCGCAAAATGCCACGATTGTTTGCGTATTCCTGGATTAATCTGTTTGTCTACAGGTATTTTATTCAAGCAAATCTAGTTATAATTTCGTGACGTGTTCATTCTTTAATAGGTATGAAGAAACTTAAGCGTTGCTGGACTTGGTGTATATTTTACAGGTATTTTATCAAAGCAATCGTGTAATCATCGCGCTACATTTTCATTCCTAGCTAGGTAGCACCATTACTGTTTGTGATGTTTGACATGAACAGTCGTACGTTACTGATTTCGCGTGTATTTCTCTAGGTACTTCATTTAACAAAATGTAGCTCTTCTTACGTAACGAACTTTATACCCAATTAGATACCGGATTGCTGGTCATAAAGTATGTCACACATATTCGAACGTTACTTGCTTCGTGTGTATTTCTCCAGGTAGTTCATTAAAGTAAATCGAGTTATAATTTTGATCTAATTTTAATTCTAATCATGTAGTAAGACTGCTGTTGCTGAGGAAGACCACAAACACTATCATCATTGGCTAGCATGTGCATTTTTGCAGGTATATTATTCAACGAAACCCTAGTTTTCATTTCGTAACTTGTTTTATATTTCACCAGTTAGTAAGAATACTGCAATCGCAGAATGCCACTATTGCTTGCACATTCCTGGCTTGGTGTTGGTCTACAGGTATTTCATTTGGAAAAATCTAGCTATCATTACGTAACGAATTTTATTCTCAATTAGGCACCAAGACTATTGAAGTATGTAACGCATATTGTAACGTTACTTACTTCGTGTGTAACAATCGGTTCATTGGCTCTCGTATTCTATGTAAGACAATTCAAGTACAGGTGTGTAAAACAATTCAGTTTACGTTGAGTAACATATATTTTGCTTAACCAGGTAACAATACGACTGCTGCGTTAGTAAACCACGCCACACACTTTGCTGGCCCCTGAGTACTTTTCCTGGAATTCATGTAAGAAAACCTAGTTGTACATTTCGTGACATATTTTATTTCAAATCGTGTTTCAGGACTGCGGTTGATGAAATTCATCTGGAAGAACGCCTTCGGTGTTTGTAACCATTTCTACATGTAATTTTGTAAACGTATTGCTATCTGAATCATTTCTAATTAACGTATTTCTATCTTAACTAGGTACAACAATTAAACCACATCGTGTAATCCAATACCAACGGACAACATTGCAACGTAGTTTCGGCTAAGCTTGAACGATCTAGTTAAAAACCGATTGGAATCAGCCCAAGCAACTACTTCAGCATACCCCATTTTGTCGCTGATTGAGCTTTAACCGTGTTTGACTAATGTGTCTCTTTCATATCTTTACAGGGCCGCAATCATCAGCATTACGCACCGAATCGTTATCTGGGACTCGCCTTCTCGTTTGGATCAGCACCACCATTACCACCCGAAAATCGCTCTTTGGACATCAATCTTATCGGTCTTTGCCAAGACCAAAAATTGTCCTTTTCAGGGCTCCACAAATGGTTCTTTTTAGGACCCCGCAAATAGTCCTTTTCAGGATTCCACCAATGGTCCTTTTCAGGACCCCACAATACCAAAAAGAGTTTATTTGAATTTTTCATTTTTTATAGTACGTTTCAAAGTTAATTTTAATCAATCTATGAAAATAATATATGAAAACATATATGTGATTTTTCATATGTGATTCTGAAAACATGCCATATGCAATCACGACGGAAAACCTATTTCACAATCGTGCCTTCAAACATTTAATTTGATAACATGCACTGCCGCTCTACGCATAATTGTCCCATGTGTATATGGAATCCCATAGCACATAGGATAGTTCTGCTTATAGCGGCAGTGCATTGAAAGATAGATGCGAGGTGCTATTTGTAAGAATCATTATTTCAAGGAATTCACGTGTTCAATAACAAATGACTGTATGTGTCTAGGATAAAATCAAACTAGCTAATTGTCATATTTTTTCTCATTACTTGATTTAAAAATTCAGCAATTATCTCGAGTGAGCAATTTCATGCGTGTAATGCTAAATAAGTCGATGGTATTAAAGGGTGTATCCACGAATAATATGGATGGCTCACAAAAAAGGTCGCATTTTTAATGTCATCGTGGTCGTGTCTTGTACACAACCCTTTAATTTTTTCTTCTTCTGCTAGCAAACCGGAGTAAAAAGGAGTAAGTATGTTTTGCTCCGGAGCAACTTTCGTGTACTGCAACAAACCTAATATTTTCTTTGTCCTAGTCAATGTGAATGGTTTCATGTACAATTGTGAAATAGTTTATCAGAATTGTCAGGAGAAAAAGCTTCCTAATATTGCATAGTACTCTCCGCTTCAAGACAAATCAAACGATAAGAAGATTTGTCACACATGTGATGAAGTATTTGTAAGTGTTAAGTAGCATCACATAATTAAGGAGAATCCAAACCTAATACATACTCATTGCCAGGTACTGATGCAAATGACTATCAGAACCAATATCAATTATAGCGACTTCCTTAAATTCCATACTCACATATTCTACTCAAATGCGTACATAGAAACTCGGCAAAAAAATTTAAGAATCTAAAAATTTGGAAATTTTAAAATCAATAAACTTAAAAATTTGGAAATATTAAGTTTCATAAATTTAAAAATATGTGAATCTAAAAATTTACCTATTCAAAAATTTTGAGATTTGAAAATTTATTAATTTGAAAACCTAAAAATTTAGAGACGCGAAAATTTGAGGATTGGAAAAATTTACAGGTGCAGAAATTTAAAAAAAAAATTGGGAATTCAAAAATTTTAAAATGAATGTAAAAATTTAACTATTCAAACTTTTGAAATTAATTTTTTTTTAAATTTAAAGGTTTAGAAATTTAAAGATTTTAATGTTTAAAATTTCGAAACTTAAATTTTTTGAAATTTTTGAATTTAAAGGTAATTTCAAAAACAAAGATTTAAAAGTTAGGAAAAATCAAAATTGAAAAGAATTTGAAGATCAAAAAATAAAAAATTTATGAATTTAAAAATTTGCAAGTTTAAATATTAAAAAATTGAAAAGTAAAAAAATCCAAAAATACAAAAAAAATTAATTTAAAAAGTTTAAGGATACTAAAAATTTAAAAATTCAAGAATCTCAAAATTTATATATTCGAAAATTTAAAAATTTTAAGATTTAAAGATTGAGAAACCTAAAATTTTTAAAAATTTAATAGTTTAAACATCTAAAAATTAAAAATTTAAATATTTAATAATTAAAAGATTTCAATATTAAGGAATGCAAAAATGTAGAGATTTAAAAACAAAAATTTAAGAAATTTGAATATCAAAATATTTTGAAATTTAAAGATTTCAATATTAAAAAAATTTCAAATAAGAATTTAAAAATTTAAGAATTAAACGTTTTAAAAATTCATAAATTTCAATATTTAAAAATTTAATAATTTAAGAAATTTTAAATTTAAAAATTCAAAAATTTTAAAATGTGAACATTAAAAAAAAATTCAAAGATTTAAAAAGTTAATAGTTTAATAATTTAAAAATTTAAACGCTTCAAATCTTGAAAATTTAAGCATTTAAAAATTTAAAAATTTGTGAACATTTTATCAGGAATTTAAAAATTTAAGAAAAAATATTTAAAAGTTTAAAAATTCAAGAATTTGAAAATTTGAAAATATAATAATGTAAGGAATTTTTGAATCCATCACTTTAAATTTTTCTGTGTATTAAAATTTTTAAAAGCTTCAATTTCTGGTATTTCGAGCTGTTGAATTTTGGAAATTTTCAATTTTTTTGCGTATTTTTGAATATTTGTATTCAGAGTTTTTGAATTTTTAAGCTCTTTGATTTTAAATTTTTGGTTTTTTTGAAAATTTTGCTTTTTCTAAATTTTTATCTCTTGAATTTTTGTACTTTTTATCAATTCATATTTTTGTATTTCTAATTTTTTTGTTTTCTTGGACTTTTGCATTTTCGTATCTTTTATATTTTTGTATTTAATAACATATAATTGTGTTTTTGTATTTGTGTACTTTACCATTTTGTATTATGGTATTCTCGCATTTTTGTATTTTTGTATTTCTACATTTTTGTATGTTTGTGTTTTCGTATTTTTGCATTTTTGTATTTTGGTATTTTTATATTTTTGTATATTAGTATATTTGTATTTTTGTATTCTTGCATTTTTATATTTTTATATTTTTCTATTTTTGCATTTTTGTATTTTTGTATTTTCAAATTTTTGTATTGTTGTATTTTTGCGTTCAAGAATTTTTGGATTTCTGTATTTTTGTATTTATGTATTTTTATATTTTTGCATTTTTGTGTTTTAGTTATCTGCATTGTTGTATTTTTGAATTTTTACATCTTCATATTTTGCATTTTTATTTCGAAGGGGGGACCCCATGTAATTTCAGAAATTTAATTCGTATTTCCTTTAATGTCCTTAAAATTCATGAAACGTCGAGATTTTATTTACACCGAAAAAAATGTTTTTGAGAAAAATAGACTTTTTGGGACTTTGCTGATTTCGCACCTTTTTGCTTTTCTTATATAGAAAGGTTATGCAATCGGTCGGAATTGTGACCTATTAAACGAGGCCAGCAGGGCCGAGTCTCTTATACCACTCGATTCAGTTCGAGATAGCGAAATGTCTGCGTGTGTGCATATATATGTGTGTCAAATAATTTAACTCAATTTTCTCAGAGATGGCTAAACCGATTTACATAAAATTAGTTTCAAATAAACGGTATAATGCTCCCATAAGCTTTATATAAATTTTAGTTGATCCGACTTCCGGTTCCGGAATTACGAATTGAAGAGTACGGTCACACAGCAAATTCCCTTATAAACTGGTAACACCATGATGCCCGAATGATATAATACATATTCAAATAGGTTCAACATTACTTGGATTTGCGGTTCTATATCAATAACCAATCAAAGTAGTTTTGACCACATTGGTCACCTATGACAGTTATTGATGCCCCCGGGGAGCTCGCCAAGTTCCTTAGCTAATATCCCCCTATTTTCCAGCGAACTCTTAACCGATTTTTACAAACTTGATTTCAAATTAAAGACATAATACTTCCATTGACTGCCATTGAATTTCATTCAGTCCTGATTTTTGGTTCCGGAGTTACAGTTTGGTTATTGCGGTTACAAAGGAATTTCTCATATAAACCGGTACAATCGTAACACCTCATAGTTTAAAAATCTATTGAAATGAACATCAAAATACTTCGATTCGCTGGCCTAGATTCTTGGAATATATTGTCCACTATCGATAATTCCGGAAGTCCCGGGTTCCGGACATATTTCAGAACTAAAGCCACTTCGGTGATGACTGAACCAATTTTCACTAACCTAGTCTCAAATGGAAGGCATAGTATGAAGTTGCACCTCCCCCCCCCCCCCCATCTACCCCTCCACCCTCTCATACCCCTTTCCAACTCTCTTACCTTCACCCCCTCCCACTCTCTTTGACCAACATCACACCCGCATTCCCTTCACCCCAAATATGTTAGGTTTTTCCTAACGCATCCTCCCCTCCCACTAATTATGCCCCTACCCTTTCCCACCACTGCGCATTTCAAAATATGTTAAAGTGAAGACAACATTGAACTCACGCTGTTAAGCTAATTAAATATTATATTTTTGTTTGTCTCAAGTGTGTCAGCGTCGACATGTTGCTCATCAGGTTCGTAGCAGTCGTGCACTCATATATACTTACCAAGTGCAATAAGAATGTTATAGCCATTTCCTCAATGTTATACTGAACGTAACCAGCTTTGATAAATGAGAAAGACACAATTACACCACTAGCTTGATTAAAACAGGTTTTATTGCATTTTTGTGTTTTCCTATTTTTGTATTATTATATTTTTGTGTTTTCGTACTTTTGTATTTTTAAATTTTGTATTTCTGTATTTCTACCTTTCCGAATTATTGCATTTTTGTTATTGTATTTTTGTAATTTTGGATTTTTTTGTCTGTATTATAGAATTTTTGTATTTTTGTGTTTTTGTATTATTGTTTCTTCATATTTTTTATTTTTGTATTTTGTATTTTTGTGCATTTCTGAATCATTTCAAATTTCAATTTTTATTGTATTGTATTGTTGTGAATTCCTGAAATTTTTATTTTCGAATTTTGAAATTTTTATGTTATCCTTCAGCTAACTTAACCTCAACCCCCAAGGTCCAACAACATTTAACCTCAACTGTCGCACTAACACAACCACGCATGAATTAGACTATACGAAATGAATGAAACAGCCGCCAGTGAGTGATGATTGTTTTGGTTTGACTTCTACCACACGGGGGGGACAATACCGGCAATTATGAGCATTATCAATAAAAGCATTATTTTAGGAAATAAATTATATTCACATTAAATTTCATTGTAAGCATTTTGAAAGTATTGCTTTTTCTACAGACATATATGTGAATTGTAATGATTCAATACCTCATACAGCGCGAAACAGCAGACACCATTCACACATCCCCTGTATTCGAATGCTTACTTTCAGCCAAATACATATTTGCTTTCAGCTTTCGAGTAAATACACAATATTTTCGTACTTTCGAATTTTTGATTTTTTTATATTGTAGTATTTATCTATCTGTTGTCTTTCTCCTTTTTCGTATTTTTGTGCTTTTGTATTTTTGTGTTTCAGTATTTTTGTATTACGGTATTTTTGAGTTTTTCTATTTTTTTATTTATATTTTTGTATGGGTTTTTGTATTTCTGTATTGTTTCATTTTTGAATTTTAGTAATTTAGTATTGTTGGATTGTTGTATTTCTGTATTTGAATATTTTTGTATTTTTTTTACTTTTTGTATCCCTGTATTTTAATATTTTTTGTGTTTATGGATTCTTGTATTTTTGAAATTTTTATGTTCTTAGAATTTTAGTATTTATGTATTTTAGAATGTTTGCATTATTGTGTTTTTGAATTTCTGGATTTACATATTTTGTTTTTTTTTTCTGAAATTTGAATTTTTGAACTTAAGAATTTTTCAAAATCGGATTTTTATAAATTTTCGAGGTTTTTAATTTTAAACATTAGAATTTTTGAATGGTTGCATTTTCGAAATATTGAATTTTTGGTTATTGAAATTTCTAAAATTTTCATATTCTTGGATTTTTGAATCTTTGACTTTTTGAACTTTTAAATACTCGAATTTATGAATTTTTCAATTTCTGAATATTTAGTATTTTGTTATCTTGAATTTTTAATTTATTGATCCTTTGAATTTTTGCATTTTGTTGTATTTTTGTGTTTTTGCGTTTGTAAATTTTTGTGTTGTTGTTGCGTTGAATTGCAAAAGTTTTTAATTTTAGAATACAAGAATTTTTTAATTGCTGAATTCTTGATATTTTTTAATATTTGAATGTTTTAATTTGAATTTCTGAATTACAGAATTTTTGAATTCTTTGCTCTTCGAATTTTCGAATTTTTAATGATTGAATATTGAAGTTATTGAATTTTTGAAACAAGAATTTTCAATTTTTTGCATGTTTTAATCATTGATTTTTCGAGTTTTTGAATTTCTGAACCTTTGAATTACCGGATCTTTGAATTTTTATTTCTTTTTCAATTTTTGGATTTTAAAAATCTTCGAATTCTTGAATTTTCGAATATTCAAATTTCTGAATTTTTGATGTCTTCAATTTTTGATCTTTTGAATTTGAGAATTTTGTGCTAAAAGGGCTTTTCATTTTTTTTGTATTTCAGTGCTTTTGAGTTTTAGTAATTCTGTATTTTTATTTTTACATTTCTTATAAAAGAAATGTATAGAATTCGCTCAAACTTTCAAGATTTTTTCCGAGGCCCGGAGGGCCGAGTCTTACATACCAATCGACTCAGCTCGACGATTTGGGACAATGTCTGTGTGTGTGTGTGTGTGTGTGTGTGTGTGTGTGTGTGTGTGTGTGTGTGTGTGTGTGTATGTATGTAACGGACAAATTCTCATTCGTGTTTCTCAGCAATGGCTGAACCGATCTTATCCAAACCAAATTTAAATGAAAGAACTAAAAAACAGTATGAACGCTATTAATTTGTTTTTGATTCTGATGTTTAGTTTCCAAGATATGAATGTTTGAATGCGTAAAAATGGCGTTTTTTGCAGTTTTTTTTAATTATCTGCCGAAATTGACAATATAGATTAACAATTTATATGTTTTTAGATAGCTTCAACGAATACCTTTCGAACAAGCTATAGATTGTTTAAATCGAACTATTATCAAAAGAGATATTTAACATCAAATGCGGACGAAAGGTTTTACATTTCTTATAAAAGAAATGTATAGAATAGACCTTTCTCGTCCGACCTAACACCTGTTTTTCTTATTTTTAATCGAAAGATTACACATTTATAAGAACATTTCCGTAAAAATGAGATTTTTAGGAGCTATCATGATTTTTTAATGATTATTTAAAATTTGAAATATGCAAGAATGTTGAATATTTTTTTCACCTCAGCAAGAATGGTGGGACTTAAAATGTGCGTTTGGGCAGCACTGCTTTGAATATTTTCACTTAAGTTCTTAGCAACGCAGTAAACGAAGTGGTGAATCCCAGTTCAAAATTCATTAGCGCAATGTAAACAAACTAAAATGAACCTCTCGCTGTATGAACATTGGATGAAAATGTTTAACCTCACTTTTTTGACAGTTCGCAGAGCTTGTTTACATAGACTTGGAATTTTTTGTATTCGACCACAGTATGAGAAACTTGATTTGGTTCGCTTTTAAATGCGAATAGCTTGTATTAACAAGCTCGCTAGGCTTTCAATTTTATTTGACGTCATTAGGCAATGTTCCGTTAAATTTGGCATTTGGATTTTTCTTGTCCACGATTCGTTGAAGAAAGCGATTTTATTTGTTGCGATCAATTTAACTTTTGTTTTTTTTTGCTGAATTACAACGTTAGCCACGAAACATTTTGATGATCTCTCGTAATTGCGTTGCAAATGTCCTTAAAATTATATACATCACTTCATAGGTCCGCGCCAATTGCAGCCGCTCCACCTCGCCTGAATCGAGTTAGCCGATGGTCCAGCCTGCGTCACACTCGGCTGTCGCTGCACCAATGGTAGCTCCCCACCAGGCATCTGGATTAATTGCTTAAATCGCAGCTACTGCTGATAGTGTAGCGATCGGCTCCATCGGTAATACCGTTGGACATAACCTCATCGGAATGTTAAGCGGTTCCGATTCACAAGAGGACAGGCTGCCCCGGTATCGGGCAAGGCAAACACTTATTTATATTTTGATGGCGCGGTGAAGGGGTGGTTAAAGTGCGAGTCGCATCTTGAAAATCGATCGCTTGAAAGTAGTATAAGTGATTATAAAATGCGACAACATAAACTCATAACCTTTCTAATGGTTATTTAGCCATAGGTAACGAGAAAATAGATATGTTTTATTCATGTACAACAAAAATTACTCAACAATAATTTAATTTATTATTAATTGTTACGCGTGATTTTGTCTCCAGTGATTGGCCAAAATTGGTCGCTTTTAGAATCTGGTGCTCTAAGCATAACTGTCCCATGTTAATAGCGAATCCCATAACAAATGGGACAGTATAGCAATCATACAGCTGTAACAGCGAATTTAGCATTGACATCAATATAACCAGGTTGGTTGCAAGCAGAAAGAACAATACTAGCTGGGCTGCTAGCTGTTTGTGCTACTAATAACACTTGCAGTCTGTCAAATTAACATGATTCTATGATTTAGCTTCAATGACGATGGAATATAGCCGAATCCAAAGCCTAACCCATCAGCGCATTTGATCATGTAATGGATATTACGAACGATTCACATTTGATTTCCGTAGTCACAAATTACCGAACCACTGGCAGGTAGCATAATCTTCGGACTTAGTTGTGAATTGGAACAGTCAAGCCTGACTTCCCGAGCTACATCTCCAGTATTGTCGTCCCATACGACTAGTGAACCTAAATGTGTCCCACACACATAGCACACCATCCTGGCAATGGCAACTAGATGCGCCCATCTCGGCCTGCCACAGGTCTATGAAAATACATGTGATAGGACGGTAAGGTGGAGATAGGTGAACGGTAAGTTGTTATTATATGCTTATTCCGCTTCATTGAACTCATATGCTTCAAAAATAAGTTAGTTTTTTTGAGATCATAACCCGTTTTTCGGAGATTTTGATATATAAGAATGCTTTTTTAAAAAAATATTAATATCGAATGCACTTTTCCCTATTTTCATTCTAGACAGACAACACAGTCAACAAGTCCAGGTGACAATTTCACACATGCCAC
Source organism: Topomyia yanbarensis (assembly GCF_030247195.1). Lineage (NCBI taxonomy): Eukaryota > Metazoa > Arthropoda > Insecta > Diptera > Culicidae > Topomyia > Topomyia yanbarensis. The sequence goes on along the minus strand of NC_080671.1, from coordinate 293,276,313 downwards.
CGTACTGCAAACAACCATCGATAAAACCTATGAGTGCGGAATGTGTGACCAATCATTCCCCAAGAAGAGAAAGCTGGCAGTTCACAAGCGCGTACATGCCGGCACGCGACCGTACTCCTGTGATATTTGCGGTAAAACATACACCAAGGGTATAAATCTAAGCCGGCACAAACGGATACACACCGGCGAACGACACCACCGTTGTCGGATATGTGGCAGAGAATTTTTCACTTCTGAGCAATTGGATCAGCACCGGCTTACCCATAAAGATCAGGCTTACATTTGCGATATCTGCAGTAGGAAGTTTACCGAAAACAGTAGTCTCACGCGACACAGACTTATCCATGCAGGTGAGAGATCGCACAAGTGCGATATTTGTGGTAAAGAATTCATAACTAGTGCTGAACTCACTCGCCACATGCGCATGCATACTGGCGAGCGTCCGTATAAGTGTGATATCTGCGGCAAAGGCTACGTAGAAAGCAGCAGTTTGAAACGTCACCAGCGTGTTCACATCGATATGAATCTTGCGAATCAAATATTTAGTTGCGACATCTGTGGTAGAAAGTTTCTTGAATCTAAAGAACTTACGCAGCACAAACTTATCCACAGCAAAGATCGAGAATTCAGATGTGAAGTCTGGTGGCGGGTTTAAAAAATATTCTCACATGACTCGGCACAAGCAAATCCATACAAACGAACGCCCGTACAAATGTGACCTTTGCGGGCAGGAGCACATTTGACCCAGCATAATTGCAGGCATGTTGGCGAACGACCCCATGGCTGTGAATAATGTGGAAAAAGATTCGTTGAACGTAGTCATTTGATGGGACACAAGAAGCTGCACGAAAGGTCAAGGAATGGTAGCAGGCGAAAAGGAAAAATTAATGATTCTACCGTGACCGAAAGCATCCACGCGGTCACTGGAGGCGGTAATGGGAAAATAGAAGAGGAAAAGCAAGTTCTAACATAAATTATCTGATTGAAAGCAATGTAAATAGAAATCTTGTTTATTATCAAAATGTATTTAGTAACTTTCAATATTTAATTGCGGCGCCATTAAATGGCCCTATTATCAACAATCGACACTATAAAAATTATCCACTCCCTTACCAACGGCCTGCTGAACACTCTCGTAACCATTGTCTTGTAGGAGCTGTTCTAGTTCAAGCCCCACACACATAGCACACCATCCTGGCGACCAGATGCGCCTATCTCGGCCTGCCACTGGTCTATGAAAATACATGTGATAGGACCGCAATGGCCGTTTAGGGTGAACTGCAATAGGTGGCTATCGAGTCGGAACACTTTAACAGTGTGGCCCTGGCTGCCAGTCATGACTGTACCGCCCGCCAAACATGTCACCGGTAACCCTGCTGGTGAAACTCCAGAATACATCGAAGCTCCTCCTCGGATGCGTTATGTTGAGTTGGCAACGCTGTGGACGGATTGCTGAAATAAACTAATGCTTCCTGCCGAACCGGTGCGTACGTGGGCTAGAAAAGAATAAGAATTAAGGCACTTGATGACATACTTATTGCAGACTGAAAATTAAATGACTTAGAATATGCAGTATTTCAAAATAACAAATAAAATCTGTCTGTTCTGCGCCCTACGTGAGTTTAAAAAATTGTTTGAAACATAGGACTTACTTCGCCCATATGCAGACGTAAACCCCAACGACAACCTTGCGTGTACGTTTCTAGTCTCAGAGAATCGATTCGTCCACTCAACCGTGCGACTATCACTTTGTCACCGGCGAGCTTTATGTTAGTTACCCCATTGTTGTGGATGTTTTCGGCATCATATATACCCTGCAATGAAACGTCCGTCAATAGTTGTAATAAAAAACAAGTGACTCCATACAATTTACCTTAAAGTTACCAGTCGTTTCCTCCCAGAACTCCAACTGCCCATCTGCACACCCAATCTCTATGAAATTATCAAAAAAGTCCAGACACCAGATCGGCGATGTCTAGTAACATTTCTTCCGCGCTGAACCTCCTTCTCCAGGTGGCTGAGAACATTCGCCAGCGCTCATCTGCTGCTGGGGTGGGATGAAGCCGTATGATTGGACTTACTCTCCACCGCTGCTACATCATAACCCTTGGTTGAATTATTCCACAAAAACCGGATTCGCAGATCCGCACAAATACCTTTTGGGCATACACGATTATCATTTGTAAAATGTTTCTCATACTGAACGGTAAAATGAAAATATTTTCCTGCATCTCATTCTGATGATTGTGCCTGGTGTAGTTAAACTGTAGTTTTTTCTTCAGTGTGAAAGCAAAACTGGTCGGCGAACTCTCGGGAAACGGGAGACAGCTGATGTTTTTGGATTCCTTGGCAGGATGAAAAACATAACAGATAGGTAGAGAAAACAGGAAAAAACAAAAAAGATGTCATCGATGTTTGAAGAGCACTTTTCACTTTAGAGCAGCGTTGTCAGATGGTTTTGTATAATAAGTTTGTTCTATAGTACACAGAAGTTGCTCCGGAGCAAACAGAAGCAGAAAATACTTGCTTTTTACTCCAGCTTGCTAACGGAAGAAGAAAAAAGAGAAGAGAACATAGGAACGATTTTCTCTCTGTTTGCTCCGGAGTACTTCCACTTTCTACTGGTACTGGAACAAATCTAATATCGGTATAGTTCTAAATAAAAAATAGGTATTTATCGGTGTGAAGATGTATGCTAACCAAAAGTTACCTGCAAATTATTGGTTCTAAATAATAGATCATTCTAATGTTATGTAATCAAACCCACCGAGCTCAATCGATTTCAGAATCGGTTGTTGAGCTTCATTTGAAATTTTAATAGTAACCTGGCAGATTGCTGAATCAATTTCCGGATGATTTGATGTGGAAATGTGAAGACATTTTCTAAAAAGGGCCATACGTAATATTAATTGATCGCATTATATGAAAATCGTTATTTTTTTGTAAGAAAAAATTAATCGGTATTTTAGTAACTTTATTGGTATTGAAAGTAAAAATCGGTTTAGATATCGATGAATCGGTATATTCTGCAACACTGTTTTGGGGTTCATCTACGTCAAAACAATGTTTTTGACAAATTGGAATGAACTCTTGGAGTTCATACCCAGTAAACAAAACGGCGAATAGCCAGATTAAAATAGATGCCGGCGAGCGGTAGGCTACTGGAACTTTGTTATGAGCTACCCGCCGTAACTTTATTTCATATTCCCCACTCGAAGTTCATCCAAATGGTGTAAAAGTATAGAGAATCGAGCTAAAACAGGACAGGGGAATACAGTGTAAAATGGGCAGTTCGAAGAATTTTTGATTTTTTCAATAGTTAGAGACACCAAATTAACGTGACAGTATTCAGAATCGATCCAGCAATGAAAACGGAAGCTGTTCTGCATATAAATTTTTTTGACGAGAAAGGTCTATTCGCTCAAACTTTCAAGATTTTTTCCGAGGCCCGGAGGGCCGAGTCTTATATACCAATCGATTCAGCTCGACGATTTGGGACAATGTCTCTCTCTCTCTCTGTGTGTGTGTGTGTGTGTGTGTGTGTGTGTGTGTGTGTGTGTGTGTGTGTGTGTGTGTGTGTGTGTGTGTGTGTGTGTGTCTGTGTGTGTATGTAACGGACAAATTCTCATTCGTGTTTCTCAGCAATGGCTGAACCGATCTTATCCAAACCAATTTTAAATGAAAGAACTAAAAAACAGTATGAACGCTATTAATTTGTTTTTGATTCTGATGTTTAGTTTCCAAGATATGAATGTTTGAATGTGTAAAAATGGTGTTTTTTGCAGTTTTTTTAAATTATCTGCCGAAATTGACAACATAGATTAACACTTTATATGTTTTTAGACAGCTTTAACGAATACCTTTCAAACAAGATATAGATTGTTGAAATCGGACTGTTATCAAAAGAGATATTTAACATTGAATGCGGACGAAAGATTTTTATCATTTCCCATTGCCAGAAATATGACCAAAAACATGTAATCTATTATTAACGCCAAAACGGCTTATTTTAGGTCAATAGTATCTTCGGAGAATATAATGGAGGCAATACGCCCTTTCTTTTGGTATTGTGCTTTTACTGATTAATCTCCCTATGAGTGAGATATTTTCACAAATTTTCTTGGAAGTGATTATATCGAAATGATGCCTTCAGCAAATTTGTAGCTCTTATTTTTGCGAATAACTTTACTTAAGACATAAAATATCTATTTTGAATACTTTAAAAGTTATGGCTTGTTGTTTGTGGATTACCTTTTGTCGCCCATTTATTGTTTATTACGATAAAAAGAATTTTGTATTTCATTTTTCTATCTACAACCGCTAGAAATAATCACCGAACACTTCCAAGTTGTCTGGAAGGAACTTGATACCTTATCAGTGCAAAAATGTTCATTTGTACGAACCTTCTGACTGCAATTTTTCTAACTTATAACCAACGGATCGATCGAAACATATCGGAAAATGAAAGTGAAGTAAATAACTCCAAGCAACGGCGTAGCCAAGAGAAGGTTTTGGGGTTTAACAACTTCCCTCCCTACCACACCCAAAAAATATATTGGATTGCAATTTAAAATTTATTGATGCAGACTGATTTAATTCAATATTACAATAACAATTATCTGATCCGTATATTGATAACCTGTTGTTGTAAACATCATGAGGACTTTTGATAAATTGTCGGAATGGGGTCCTGATATGTAATTGATCTATTGGTCTTGATTTTACAGTTGCCTAATAGCATCAATATCAAATTCCTGCCTGAAAACATTCCAATAGAAAATTCCAGAGTTCTGTAATCAATCATAATCCTCAGATTTCTTTTCAAATTGAGCTCGCTTTTGTAGAGATGTACTGTAATGAGGGTCTTTATTTAATAGAAAGCGAAGTTAAAATTGATTTAATGTCTATGAAACATTTGCTAAAAATGTTTTTGCCTTTCTCATTTACTCTAAAATTCGTCAATCTAATCCCGACCGGGAGGGCCGAGTGTCATATGCTAATCGACTCAGTTCGTCGAGATAGGAAAATGTATGTGTGTGTATGTATGTATGTGTGTATGTGTGTATGTGTAAAAAAATATGACCTCTGTTAATCAGAGATGGCTGGATCGATTTGCACAAAGTTAGTCTCAAATGAAAGGTACAACCTTCCCATCGGCTGCAATTGATTTTTTTTATTGATTGGACTTTCGGTTCCGGAGTTAGGAGTTGAAGAGTGCAATCACACAGCAAATTCCCATATAAACTGAAATGAAAAATTTTCAAAATCAAATTTGTATTTTTGATGCCAAATGACTTTATAATGCATGAACTCGAAAAAATAATGTTTGAAAAAAATTGATTTTTTTGGACTTTTTTGCCTTTCTTATATAGAAAGGTTATGCAATCACTCTAAAAATCGTCAATCATACCGGCCCGGAGGGAGTATGCAGTGAGGGGTTGCTGTTTTAAAATTAAAACTAGTTTAAAATTTCTTAACAAGTTGAAAATTTTCGGCAGGACCCAGACCTCCCGGATCTTACTATGTGATACTGAAACATCGCTTGAAACCAGCGGCGGTCAAGCGATGTTTCAGTATCACATAGTATCTGAAGATCGTGGCTGTCGATCGATTGTACGTATGTGCAAATCGTACTGAACATGTAATATTCATTTCCACCATCGTATTGAACATAACCAGCCATGGAATCGTAGTCTGGACAAATGAGAAAAGCCCAATTGCACCACTAGGTGGATCAAAATAGGTTTTTATTTTGGGAATGCGTCGAGTTGAGACGAAAACGTAATATGATTAATAACGAGGATAACACTTTCCGAATGTAGAGAGAAATTTATGAAAAATGACGATTTCCATTCGACTCTAGCAGGTCCTGGTCGATTTTGATGAGAATTTGATTTTTGTTGTATGACCCATTATATGTATAGGTCAAATGTTCCAAAACAATAATTTAAGGTCAAGATAGCATCATTTTGAAACCGCCAATTTCGGAGGTTTAGTATCTTCGATGAGTTTTACAAACGAACAGCGCATCATTTGATAAAGTAATTTTGACGGTATATCGTCCAAGAAGTATTTATGGTGAATTTTCTCAGATTAATATTCATGACTACAATAATGTCTCAACAAATTTGCTAAAGACACGAACTCTGTTACTATTGTCTGAAAAATTAATTCTGCATAATTTTAAAACTTCAAAAATTACGGTTTCGGAATTATGCCGTTTGGACAGTAAGATCGATTTTCACCAAACTCCCACAAATTGTAAAATTGGTATTGTAAAAAAACGTAAGGGCGATAGGTGGGACCGAAAAATTAACCAACGCCAAAGGGACTATATTCTATATATACTATCATTTTGTCAATTTCAATAGCAAACACAAATTTTAATTTAATAATTTCAAATACTTTATGAAGTTTTGGGTTTCGATCACTGAATCATGCAATCTAGGATGTAAAAAACACAATAGTTCTTAAATAGGAAATAAAACCAAGTCTGGAAATATTCACTGTTGATTTTCTTTGAATGGTATCACTGCTACTACCGCTTTTTTCAAGAAAAAGCGTTGATTTCTTAGTTCTCAGTCGCGTTGTAAATTTGAGTAAAGTATAAACTTCAAATCGATTAAAAAAAATCGATTTTTTTGGCTCAGTACAATATACATAACCCCTTTAGAAAAATTCAGTTTTCCCACCACAATGCATTTATTGAGGAATTTAGATATTTTATTAACAGAGCATTAGCAATAATTCGTTTGTATGTCTATTTTATTGGCCATTTTTTCGCTTTCCCATTGATTTGGTTTGAGATTTCTAGCACTGCTGTTGTCCTATGCTGATTTGAGCGATTCTCTGAGTCCTGCCACTATCCCATGTAGTATGTGTTATCAAAAACATCGCGAAGCATCAAGTTCTAAATGTTCTCAAACGATATAATATCCGAAGAGAGTGATAAGAGTTATAAGAAATGTCTCATCACACTGTTAGGTGGATTAAAAGCGTTTTTATTTTGGGAATGCGTCGAGTTGAGACGAAACGTAATATGATTAATAACGAGGATAACACTTTCCGAATGTAGAGAGAAATTTATGAAAAATGACAGTTCCTGATCGATTTTTGTTATATGACCAATTATACGTATAGGTCTAATGTTTAAAAACAGTAATTTAAGGTCAAGATAGAATCATTTTGAAACCGCCAATTTCGGAGGTTTAGTATCTTCGATGAGTTTTACAAACGTTAAACAGCGCATCATTTGATAAAATAATTTTGACGGTATATCGTCCAAGAAGTATTTATGGTTAATTTTCTCAGGTTAATATTCATGACTACAATAATGTCTCAACAAATTCGCTAAAGACACGAACTCTGTTACTATTTTCTGAAAAATTAATTCTGCATAATTTTTAAAAACTTCAAAAATTACGGTTTCGGAATTATGCCGTTTGGACAGTAAGATCGATTTTCACCAAACCCCCACCAAACCGAATTTCTGGCTACGGGAAGAATATTTTAACAGCTTCAGTTTATTATAAAGAAAAAAAATTGCCCGATTTAGTCAATGTCCCCATTTTGTCAGCCTAAAATACACCATGAGATTGATAAAAATGGGTCTTTATTGTATGTATTATTCACTGTGTTTCACATTAATAGATATATTTCATTTTTGGGGATTTTTATTGCATCGAACTACAACAATTTTTAGGTAGCTTTCAAGGGGTTATTTTATAGACTTCTTCCAAAATTTGGCGAACCTATTCCAATTCGTATACTAATTAATTGGTATACTTGAGGGTTTATATGTTGCAGATAGAGAAAATACTGAAATTTTCAGCTTTTTTCCTACACAATATTACGAAAGCTTATTAATACATTTTTCCTATAAGTTTGTGAAAATTATAAACTATTTGAAATTTTTTAATAGTTTAATTTTTTATTTAACCGTGATTTTTTAATAAATAGAGACCATCGTTTCACAACGTAGTCTATTTTTCATGGCTTGCGGTGAGCACGATCTCTCGAATTGCTGAACTGAAAATTATGGAATAGAAATTAATTTTTAGTATTCTTTACAGATTAAATTCGCCGCGCAGCTCTGAATTATACCCGCTGGTGCCCTAAGACGATTTCGCTAGATTTTCAGAGCACTGTGCACCCAGTGCATTAACGCAAGTGACGAAAGGTTATCGAAAAGTTTCGTGAAAATGAAAATTCCAGTAATGATGATGATATTCCCAAACGGTTCGTTTTCGAGAGGTTTTTATTTGTTCTTTGACATTAGGATTAGCGATAATAATTCAAATCAAGGATACTACTGGGAAGTCACCTTTAGAAAAAGTCGATGTCGAAGTAAAATTTGGAACTATGCACGCATGCACTTCACAGATAGCGTGATATCAGAAGCTGCGATTTCATTTCAACGCTTTTTTGTGAAAAGGGCGATACTTACAAATGTAAACATATGGCTTTTTTCATACATGCGAATAAGGGCTTTGAAACGCAACAAATTAACCTAAAAATTTGGATTCTACGATATTGCTTTCTTAAACTACAGCAAAAAATACAACTGGCGAAACTGTATTTTTGTTTGTTTATTTAAAGTTTCGCCCTCCACGCTCCATGCAAACAAACAGGGCAATACTTTTTTTGCTAGCAGTTTAGAGGCGAAACCGTTTTTTTCGTATTTTTTTAGGATTATCAAGCTGATACCAGCTGTAAATAGTAACAATGATCGCTATTGAAAAAACACGGACGAAATCGGTGGTGTAGAACGGTAGTTATTGTAAAAAACCGTAAGGGCGATACTTCAATGCTGATAGGTGGGACCGAGAAAGTAAACAATCACCAAAGGGGCGATACTATCATTTTGTCAATTTCAATAGCAAAAACAAATTTTAATTTAATATTTTCAAATACTTTATGAAGTTTTGGGTTTCGATCACTGAATCATGTAATCTAGGATGTAAAAGCACAAAAGTTCTTTAATATGAAATAAAACCAAGTCTGGAAATATTCACTGTTGATTTTCTTTGAATGGTATCACTGCTAGTATCGCCCTTTTCAAGGAAAAGCGTTGTTTTCTTAGATCTCAGTCGCGTTGGAAATTTGAGTAAAGTATAAACTTCAAATCGATTAAAAAAAATTTCGATTTTTTTGGCTCAGTACAATATATAACCCCTTTAGGAAAATTCAGTTTTCCCACCACAATTTAGATATTTTATTAACAGAGCATTAACAATAGTTCGTTGGTATGTGTATTTTATGGGCCATTTTTTCGCTTTCCCATTGATTTGGTTTGAGATTTCTAGCACTGATGTTGTCCTATACTGATTTGAGCGATTCTCTGAGTCCTGCCACTATCCCATGTAGTATGTGTTATCAAAAACATCGCGAAGCATCAAGTTCTAAATGTTCTCAAACGGTATAATATCCGAAGAGAGTGATAGGAGTTATAAGAAATGTCTCATCACACTGTTAGGTGGATTAAAAGCGTTTTTATCATTTCCCATTGCCAGAAATATGACCAAAACATGTAATCTATTATTAACGCCAAAACGGCTTATTTTAGGTCAATAGTATCTTTGGAGAATTTAATGGAGGTAATATTCCCTTTCTTTTGGTATTGTGCTTTTGCTGATTAATCCCCCTATGAGTGAGATATATTCACAAATTTTCTTGGAAATGATTATATCGAAATGATGTCTTCAGCAAATTTGTAGCTCTTACTTTTGCGAATAACTTTACTGAAGACTTCAAATATCTATTTTGAATACTTTAAAAGTTATGGCTTGTTGTTTGTGGATTACTCTTTGTCGCCTATTTATTGTTCAATATAGTAATAATCCATTGAAATAAGCCAAACATTATTTCAATAAAACGAATTTTGTATTTAATTTTTCTATCTACAACCGCTAGAAATAATCACCGAACACTTCCAAGTTGTCTGGAAGGAACTTGATAACTTATCAGTGCAAAAATGTTCATTTGTACGAACCTTCTGACTGCAATTTTTCTAACTTATAACCATCGGATCGATCTGAAAAATATCGGAAAATGAAAACCTGACCTCTGTTAATCAGAGATGGCTGGATCGATTTGCACAAAGTTAGTCTCAAATGAAAGGTACAACCTTCCCATCGGCTGCAATTGATTTTTTTTATTGATTGGACTTTCGGTTCCGGAGTTAGGAGTTGAAGAGTGCAATCACACAGCAAATTCCCATATAAACTGAAATGAAAAATTTTCAAAATCAAATTTGTATTTTTGATGCCAAATGACTTTATAATGCATGAACTCGAAAAAATAATGTTTGAAAAAAATTGATTTTTTTGGACTTTTTTGCCTTTCTTATATAGAAAGGTTATGCAATCACTCTAAAAATCGTCAATCATACCGGCCCGGAGGGAGTATGCAGTGAGGGGTTGCTGTTTTAAAATTAAAACTAGTTTAAAATTTCTTAACAAGTTGAAAATTTTCGGCAGGACCCAGACCTCCCGGATCTTACTATGTGATACTGAAACATCGCTTGAAACCAGCGGCGGTCAAGCGATGTTTCAGTATCACATAGTATCTGAAGATCGTGGCTGTCGATCGATTGTACGTATGTGCAAATCGTACTGAACATGTAATATTCATTTCCACCATCGTATTGAACATAACCAGCCATGGAATCGTAGTCTGGACAAATGAGAAAAGCCCAATTGCACCACTAGGTGGATCAAAATAGGTTTTTATTTTGGGAATGCGTCGAGTTGAGACGAAAACGTAATATGATTAATAACGAGGATAACACTTTCCGAATGTAGAGAGAAATTTATGAAAAATGACGATTTCCATTCGACTCTAGCAGGTCCTGGTCGATTTTGATGAGAATTTGATTTTTGTTGTATGACCCATTATATGTATAGGTCAAATGTTCCAAAACAATAATTTAAGGTCAAGATAGCATCATTTTGAAACCGCCAATTTCGGAGGTTTAGTATCTTCGATGAGTTTTACAAACGAACAGCGCATCATTTGATAAAGTAATTTTGACGGTATATCGTCCAAGAAGTATTTATGGTGAATTTTCTCAGATTAATATTCATGACTACAATAAAGTCTCAACAAATTTGCTAAAGACACGAACTCTGTTACTATTGTCTGAAAAATTAATTCTGCATAATTTTAAAACTTCAAAAATTACGGTTTCGGAATTATGCCGTTTGGACAGTAAGATCGATTTTCACCAAACTCCCACAAATTGTAAAATTGGTATTGTAAAAAAACGTAAGGGCGATAGGTGGGACCGAAAAATTAACCAACGCCAAAGGGACTATATTCTATATATACTATCATTTTGTCAATTTCAATAGCAAACACAAATTTTAATTTAATAATTTCAAATACTTTATGAAGTTTTGGGTTTCGATCACTGAATCATGCAATCTAGGATGTAAAAAACACAATAGTTCTTAAATAGGAAATAAAACCAAGTCTGGAAATATTCACTGTTGATTTTCTTTGAATGGTATCACTGCTACTACCGCTTTTTTCAAGAAAAAGCGTTGATTTCTTAGTTCTCAGTCGCGTTGTAAATTTGAGTAAAGTATAAACTTCAAATCGATTAAAAAAAATCGATTTTTTTGGCTCAGTACAATATACATAACCCCTTTAGGAAAATTCAGTTTTCCCACCACAATGCATTTATTGAGGAATTTAGATATTTTATTAACAGAGCATTAGCAATAATTCGTTTGTATGTCTATTTTATTGGCCATTTTTTCGCTTTCCCATTGATTTGGTTTGAGATTTCTAGCACTGATGTTGTCCTATGCTGATTTGAGCGATTCTCTGAGTCCTGCCACTATCCCATGTAGTATGTGTTATGAAAAACATCGCGAAGCATCAAGTTCTAAATGTTCTCAAACGATATAATATCCGAAGAGAGTGATAAGAGTTATAAGAAATGTCTCATCACACTGTTAGGTGGATTAAAAGCGTTTTTATTTTGGGAATGCGTCGAGTTGAGACGAAACGTAATATGATTAATAACGAGGATAACATTTTCCGAATGTAGAGAGAAATTTATGAAAAATGACGATTTCCATTCGACTCTAGCAGTTCCTGATCGATTTTGATGAGCATTTAATTTTTGTTGTATGACCAATTATACGTATAGGTCTAATGTTTAAAAACAGTAATTTAAGGTCAAGATAGAATCATTTTGAAACCGCCAATTTCGGAGGTTTAGTATCTTCGATGAGTTTTACAAACGTTAAACAGCGCATCATTTGATAAAATAATTTTGACGGTATATCGTCCAAGAAGTATTTATGGTTAATTTTCTCAGGTTAATATTCATGACTACAATAAAGTCTCAACAAATTCGCTAAAGACACGAACTCTGTTACTATTTTCTGAAAAATTAATTCTGCATAATTTTTAAAAACTTCAAAAATTACGCCGTTTGGACAGTAAGATCGATTTTCACCAAACCCCCACCAAACCGAATTTCTGGCTACGGGAAGAATATTTTAACAGCTTCAGTTTATTATAAAGAAAAAAAATTGCCCGATTTAGTCAATGTCCCCATTTTGTCAGCCTAAAATACACCATGAGATTGATAAAAATGGGTCTTTATTGTATGTATTATTCACTGTGTTTCACATTAATAGATATATTTCATTTTTGGGGATTTTTATTGCATCGAACTACAACAATTTTTAGGTAGCTTTCAAGGGGTTATTTTATAGACTTCTTCCAAAATTTGGCGAACCTATTCCAATTCGTATACTAATTAATTGGTATACTTGAGGGTTTATATGTTGCAGATAGAGAAAATACTGAAATTTTCAGCTTTTTTCCTACACAATATTACGAAAGCTTATTAATACATTTTTCCTATAAGTTTGTGAAAATTATAAACTATTTGAAATTTTTTAATAGTTTAATTTTTTATTTAACCGTGATTTTTTAATAAATAGAGACCATCGTTTCACAACGTAGTCTATTTTTCATGGCTTGCGGTGAGCACGATCTCTCGAATTGCTGAACTGAAAATTATGGAATAGAAATTAATTTTTAGTATTCTTTACAGATTAAATTCGCCGCGCAGCTCTGAATTATACCCGCTGGTGCCCTAAGACGATTTCGCTAGATTTTCAGAGCACTGTGCACCCAGTGCATTAACGCAAGTGACGAAAGGTTATCGAAAAGTTTCGTGAAAATGAAAATTCCAGTAATGATGATGATATTCCCAAACGGTTCGTTTTCGAGAGGTTTTTATTTGTTCTTTGACATTAGGATTAGCGATAATAATTCAAATCAAGGATACTACTGGGAAGTCACCTTTAGAAAAAGTCGATGTCGAAGTAAAATTTGGAACTATGCACGCATGCACTTCACAGATAGCGTGATATCAGAAGCTGCGATTTCATTTCAACGCTTTTTTGTGAAAAGGGCGATACTTACAAATGTAAACATATGGCTTTTTTCATACATGCGAATAAGGGCTTTGAAACGCAACAAATTAACCTAAAAATTTGGATTCTACGATATTGCTTTCTTAAACTACAGCAAAAAATACAACTGGCGAAACTGTATTTTTGTTTGTTTATTTAAAGTTTCGCCCTCCACGCTCCATGCAAACAAACAGGGCAATACTTTTTTTGCTAGCAGTTTAGAGGCGAAACCGTTTTTTTCGTATTTTTTTAGGATTATCAAGCTGATACCAGCTGTAAATAGTAACAATGATCGCTATTGAAAAAACACGGACGAAATCGGTGGTGTAGAACGGTAGTTATTGTAAAAAACCGTAAGGGCGATACTTCAATGCTGATAGGTGGGACCGAGAAAGTAAACAATCACCAAAGGGGCGATACTATCATTTTGTCAATTTCAATAGCAAAAACAAATTTTAATTTAATATTTTCAAATACTTTATGAAGTTTTGGGTTTCGATCACTGAATCATGTAATCTAGGATGTAAAAGCACAAAAGTTCTTTAATATGAAATAAAACCAAGTCTGGAAATATTCACTGTTGATTTTCTTTGAATGGTATCACTGCTAGTATCGCCCTTTTCAAGGAAAAGCGTTGTTTTCTTAGATCTCAGTCGCGTTGGAAATTTGAGTAAAGTATAAACTTCAAATCGATTAAAAAAAATTTCGATTTTTTTGGCTCAGTACAATATATAACCCCTTTAGGAAAATTCAGTTTTCCCACCACAATTTAGATATTTTATTAACAGAGCATTAACAATAGTTCGTTGGTATGTGTATTTTATGGGCCATTTTTTCGCTTTCCCATTGATTTGGTTTGAGATTTCTAGCACTGATGTTGTCCTATACTGATTTGAGCGATTCTCTGAGTCCTGCCACTATCCCATGTAGTATGTGTTATCCAAAACATCGCGAAGCATCAAGTTCTAAATGTTCTCAAACGGTATAATATCCGAAGAGAGTGATAGGAGTTATAAGAAATGTCTCATCACACTGTTAGGTGGATTAAAAGCGTTTTTATCATTTCCCATTGCCAGAAATATGACCAAAACATGTAATCTATTATTAACGCCAAAACGGCTTATTTTAGGTCAATAGTATCTTTGGAGAATTTAATGGAGGTAATATTCCCTTTCTTTTGGTATTGTGCTTTTGCTGATTAATCCCCCTATGAGTGAGATATATTCACAAATTTTCTTGGAAATGATTATATCGAAATGATGTCTTCAGCAAATTTGTAGCTCTTACTTTTGCGAATAACTTTACTGAAGACTTCAAATATCTATTTTGAATACTTTAAAAGTTATGGCTTGTTGTTTGTGGATTACTCTTTGTCGCCTATTTATTGTACAATATAGTAATAATCCATTGAAATAAGCCAAACATTATTTCAATAAAACGAATTTTGTATTTAATTTTTCTATCTACAACCGCTAGAAATAATCACCGAACACTTCCAAGTTGTCTGGAAGGAACTTGATAACTTATCAGTGCAAAAATGTTCATTTGTACGAACCTTCTGACTGCAATTTTTCTAACTTATAACCATCGGATCGATCTGAAAAATATCGGAAAATGAAAAGCGAAATAAATAACTACAAGCAACGGCGTAGCGACGAGAAGGTTTTGGGGTTTTTACCACCATACAACACCCCCCCCCCCCCCCACCACACCGAAAAAAATTGGATTGAAGTTGAAAATTTATTGATGCTGACTGATTTAATTCAATATTACAATAACAATTATCTGATCCGTAGATTGATAACCTGTTGTTGTAGACATCATGAGGACGTTTGATAAATTGTCGGAATGGGGTCCTGATATGTAACTCTATTGGTTTTGATTTCACAGTTGTCCAATTGCATCAATATCAAATTCCTGCCTGAAAACATTCCAATAGAAAATTCCAGAGTTCTGTAATCAATCATAATCCTCAGATTTATTTTCAAATTGAGCTCGTTTTTGTAGAGATGTACTGTAATAAGGGTCTTTATTTAATAGGAAGCGAAGTTAAAATTGATTCAATGAAACATAGAACTGCTCACCAAAAAAATGCATAACTTTCAACATTTGCTAAAAATGTTTTTGCCTTTCTCATTCACTCTAAAATTCGTCAATCTAATCCCGACCTGGAGGGCCGAGTGTCATATGCCAATCGACTGAGTTCGTCGAGATCAGAAAATATCTGTGTGTGTATGTATGTGTGTGTATGTGTGTATGTGGAAAAAAATGTGACCTCTGTTTCTCAGAGATGGCTGGACCGATTTGCACAAAGTTAGTCTCAAATGAAAGTTACAACCTTCCCATCGGCTGTTATTGAATTTTTTATTGATTGGACTCCCGGTTCCGGGGTTACGAGTTGAAGAGTGCAATCACGCAGCAAATTCCCATATAAACTGAAATGAAAAAATTTCAAAACCAAATTTGTATTTTTGATGCCAAATGACTTGAAAATGCATGAAACATTGAGATGTTTGACAAAAATTGACTTTTTTAGACTTTGGTACATTTTTGCCTTTCTCATATAGAAAGGTTATGCAATCACTCTAAAAATCTTCAATTATACCGGCCCGAGGGGGGGTATGCAGTGAGGGGTTGCTACTTTAAAATTAAAACTAGTTTAAAATTTCTTAACAAGTTGAAAATTTTCGGCAAGACCTGGACCTCCCGGATCTTTCTCCATGATCCGCCGCTGGTTTCAAGCGATGTTTCAATATCACATAGTATCTCAAGATCGTGGCTGTCGATCGATTGTATGTATGTGCAAATCGTACTAAACATGTAATATTCATTTCCACCATTGTATTGAACATAACCAGCCATGGAATCGTAGTCTGGACAAATGAGAAAAGCACAATTGCACCACTAGGTGGATTAAAACAGGTTTATATTTTGGGAATGCGTCGAGTTGAGACGAAAACGTAATATGATTAATAACGAGGATGACACTTTCCGTATGTAGAGAGAAATTTATGAAAAATGACGATTTCCATTCGACTCTAGCAGGTTCTGATCAATTTTGATGAGCATTTGATTTTTGTTGTATGACCAATTATATGTATAGGTCAAATGTTTAAAAACAGTAATTTAAGGTCAAGATAGCATCATTTTGAAACCGCCAATTTCGGAGGTTTAGTATCTTCAATGAGTTATATAAACGTTAAACAGCGCATCATTTGATAAAGTAATTTTGACGGTATACCGTCCAAGAAGTATTTATGGTGAATTTTCTCAGGTTAATATTCATGACTACAATAAAGTTTCAACAAATTCGCTAAAGACACGAACCTTGTTACTATTTTCTGGAAAATAATTCTGCATAATTTTAAAACTTTAAAATTTATGGTTTCGGAATTATGCCGTTTGGACAGTAAGATCGATTTTCACCAAACCCCCTCCAAACCGAATTTTTGGCTACGCCGCTGACTTCAAGTAAGTAGAAACCACAGTTTATAAAGAACAGTTGCGCAAAGACTGAAGCAAATCTACCTATTGAACACTCAAAACGTCTACCTATCGGACACGAAGAATAACAATGCTCGAATGCGTGGGGAGTATCGTTATTATGTGATTATAATTATGAGAAAAAATTCAATGATGTTGTTGCGTCCGCAAATTAGAAGCATTATCATAAGCGATCCCTTCTCCAGACGACAAATTAGAACCCAGCAAATGTAGCAAGTTGCACAACAATGCACTATAAAAGCACACCACACTCGCAATAAATTATCAGTTCTTATCAAACCGTCTAGCCGTTCAGTTCAAATATACCTACCTACCTGAAATCGTGACACACAGCATTCTTCTTCATCCGAACGGGACCAAGCACAGAATTAAATAGGATTTTCCACTACGTGTAACCGTTGGTTCCATCATTTAGATTTTTGATGTAAATAATATGTGTTGTTTGTTGAACATTCACGTTTCATGTGCTACAATACACAACAGTAAGTAGGGAAGCTAAAGGGTGCGTACCGCTGTAAAGAGAGTTTGCCATCTTTAAGAGAACGTATGGCACTGATCGCGGATGGCGCGAAACTTTTAAAAATGGATTGCGGATAAGGAATTGGAGGGAAATGCAACCTGAAATTCTTATAAAAGGACCAGAAGTTCTCAGCTCTGGTCTCTTTTAATATCAGGCGTCCGTGTGCTGAAGTTTAACTGGTGAAGTGTAGTATACCCCCCCCCCCTCTGGGGCGGGAAGTTTGTTTAAAGTGTATCGATTCGTTCAGGTATTTAAAGTTTTACTCTGAAGAATCGATTAGATTATTTAGCAACTTTGCGTTGTCATATTCTTCACCAGGACCTCTTAGTGCCTCTTAGCGCCGCATCAAATCGTTCAGCACACGGTTCGGCACGCGAATCCGGGAGGATTCCGCGCCTAATCGTAAAGGACCGTCGTTCGTCATCCGGCGCTGCGCGCCTCTGCTTCATACCCTCGGGCAAAGGCTCTAATCGCAAAGGAGGGTCCCCTCTCGGTGGTGGCCATTGCGGTTAGCCGCGGTCACGCCGATGCTCGCCAAGGAGGGAAGACGCCTGCCTGCATCCAAGCCAGCAACGCCCGCTGGTCCGTCCACCCGCTGCATCTGGATCACCATCGTACCGGTACCGGGGCCTTCATCCGGCCAGTTTCGCCGACGTCCGCGAGGGGATCTCGCCCGTCGGCATCGTCAGCGTCGCGACGCAAATCAACAGAAGCAGCAAAAGTATGGTACGTTGAGTGATAGCAGTAGTGCACACGCCACATTAAAGTAAAAATTGTAAATTACACCCCACACACTACAAATACACCTGAATAAAAAGTTCAAGAAAAGTGAATGTTCTTAGATCTTTGTTCTTGATCCGCGTAGCCCTTGATTACCCGGTAGCTAGCCGACCCTGCGATACCAGCAATTGAGTCGGCTCTGCCGTAGAGCCTTGTTGAATCGTTTAGTCACAATTGGCGCCCAACTAAAAGTCCGCGAAAGGTAATCAAGGGTTCGGTAGAGTTCAAAAATCTAAGGATTTTTCCGACGGGAGGTGGCAGGGATTCGTGTAAAGCACGAATGTTTGTGCCCTTTCACTGCTCTACAAGAAAAGATAGTGAAAGTGACGATAAAACGCGATAAGAGGTCCTGAACGCAAAAGAGGACATGCTGTGCTTTTTAAAATCGTTTTCCGTGTGAAGAAATTCGTGGTTTTTGGTTTGCCTTGTGTGTCGTGAAACGTTAATTTTTGTTCATTCCATGATCAATCATAATTTTGCTTTACATACTTTACCCAATATAAATCAGATTAACAATAGCCAGAGGCGACGCGTCGGTACGTTCAACCTGTTCACTGAACAGGTAGGAACAATCAGACGACCCAAAACGAATTTTGGTTTGACATTACAGCAGTAGCACGTTAACCTTTTTGAAAGTAATAATCTCCGAACCTGGAAGTTCGATAATCTGATCTGAACGATAAATCAACCTAGCATCTCCAGCAGTGCTTTCCTATGACCGGTTCAACCAGAAACATGCACGCATCTCGTATTCTCATCGCATGCTCTAGAGGGAGCAGCTGCATTAGCGACGGCTGGAATAGCAGTGTAAGTGTCATGGCTCTTTCTATTCGCTTTTGCACCGGTTCAAATCAAATATGGAACCAGTGTGCATTGCTACGATGTACATATGGGCGTTGGAGCTGTGTGCAAAACGAGAGCGCTTTATAATTTTCGTACACTTTGCACCGTACGTTCATAGCTGTTGGTCGAACACATTTTTTTCTTGGGTAGCCTAACAAGAAGCTTCTGCCCCTGGGGCATACTAGTTACAAGCGCGTATGTATTTGGTTGGTTCAACTATAATAATGAACCGTCTACTTTTGCATCAAAGAAATCGTTTGATATTTGCATTTACATGCTAAAAATATGTCTACTGAATGTGTAAAACAGACAAACTCAAATCAGGGGTTGTTCTAATCATGAACGCGTGCATGTTAAATGCCTGTTTGCTACGATAATTTGCGAGGAAAATACAACATTCAAATTTATATCAAATTTGAAAGGAAGAAAGGTATTTTCTTAAACCGGTTGACAAATGTTTCAATCCATCTTAAGCAAAAGGACGAATAATTCTCGGTGTACAGAAAATAAGATTCTACATTGCAAGTTAATTCAAATCATGCAAACGACATATAAGTTCTAATCTCTTTATACATGGTTGTATTGCTTATGTTTCTGTTAAGAAATCTTTTTCAATTCTAATTAAATGGCAACCTTCTCGGATATGTTATATATTTTTTGTTCTTTTTCTACGGTAAATTAAGTATTCTACAACAAGTTTGTTGGACAATTCACTGGTTGGAATTTGATCATAAATTTGTTTTGGTCAGCGAAATTTTCTGTCAACGAACATTTTTCATTGGTTCTATTCGTTAGATGTTGGATGAAATCGACAACGAAAGAATCAGCTTAACAGAAATGTCTCATAGAGACGATTGTGACGTTTTAAGGGTCTTGGTGGTATAATGAACAGGTTGACGGTGGAACCACCCGTCGCCTCTGACAATAGCACAATTTTAATATACTCACCAGCAATAATTGAATCATTCATGGTTTTCGGCATTTTTGCTTTGCTCTATCCCGCTTTAGATCGGCACACAATAGAGCGCACCGATGATATAAATTGAACCTTAAAAATTGATCAGTACAAAAATGATCAGAATACGCAGATCGGTTGGATGAGGATCAATCTACCTACGATCCATACCAATCTGCTAATCAAAATAAAATTGGAAGATTGCAATTGTGCATAGGAAGTCTTACTTCAGGACAGTTGCTCCCCGTTGGGTACTGATAGCAGTCCCAACCAGTGTAATACGCCCGGCTTCCATAGCCTGGGTTAATCTAGTAGTGAAATTGAACCTGGATGGTTAAATATTGAAACTTACCGCAAAGATAATAACGCGGGGAATAGGTGAAGTTTTAACTGCATAAAATTTTGTCTAAAATGATTAGGCGGAGAATGAAGTTCGGACCATTTGAAAAGATAGGTTCGGATAGTTTAAAAAGAAGTTTATTTCGATCATTTACAGGAATTTTGATGGCCGATCGGGCCAGACCGTAAGAATTGAACGGCAGGATCGGATGTTGGCTATGGCCAGAGGGTACGGATGAAGTTTCCAATTTTTCTCTGGGGCCGACGATTTGGATCCTGTGATCCGTTTGTTTGCTGGTTGGTCCCATGGCATCATAAGTACTGTAAAGGAGAGAAAGAGAACAATTAGTTTGGAGAAGGAACAATAATCAAACACGGAAGGAATAAAAGTTGTGTCAGTCCGTGTTGCTTGATTTACTTACCTTTTCCATTCCATCATGGGCATCCATAGTCGCACTGGCCGATTCGGGGATGACGAAGGGGTTAATAATTTTGCCCTTTATCTGTGCGCCGACGGTGGAGATGCGATGAGGGGATGGCCCACTTAGTAAAATTGGCCATATCTGCAACAGAAAGAATGGCTCAATTATAACATTCAATTATTTAATAATGTGCACTTTTACTTACCTGTAGTGCATCTTGCAAGACAAGATGGCTTCATGGTTAATCCCGGGAAGATTTGGTGGTTACTGCAGGTCAATCTTTCGCAGAAAGATTGCATCCTGGCAGCAAAACACCACCACTGTTTATGTCCTAAAAGAGACAATTTTTTAACAATGAACCGCTGCCGAAGGCTAAGTTTCGATATGTTCATTGATAATTTATCACTTACCTCGATTTTCGTTGAAAATTTGGCCGATTTCAACGATTATTGCACTGAAATTACACTTTTAGCACTTTCGTCACTAAATAAACATTGAGCATAACGATATGCTCCCATGACATTGGTGTGACGTTTTGTAACTGACGTGAGAAACGTCAGGTTGCCCGCCGGTAGACTTGCCCGCCTGGGGGTTTGCCGTGGGAATCGAAAGTGATCTAAAAGTGTTGTACATACATGTAAATAGGGTTGTATACTATTTTGTTGCTAACTATTGTAAATAGTTCGTCCAATTATTTAAAATGTAGTATTTTGTTTGTATAGTTGTTTTGTATATATATATAAATTTGATTTGTATATATTATGTTTGAATTTTTAATTTGTATATTTGTTATTTTAATATGTTTGTAAAGTATATTTATGATTTCGCGCGTTGTAAATATGTTGTAAATATTGTTTGTAGAATTGTGTGTTGCCTATTCACGAATCAATTTGAGCCGAAGATGATTTTAAGGAAGCATTTGATAAAAAATGTTAAATCACTTCGTGCTTTCACATTTTTTCACCGGAGTAGTGGATAGTGTAACCGTTGGTTCCATCATTTAGATTTTTGATGTAAATAATATGTGTTGTTTGTTGAACATTCACGTTTCATGTGCTACAATACACAACAGTAAGTAGGGAAGCTAAAGGGTGCGTACCGCTGTAAAGAGAGTTTGCCATCTTTAAGAGAACGTATGGCACTGATCGCGGATGGCGCGAAACTTTTAAAAATGGATTGCGGATAAGGAATTGGAGGGAAATGCAACCTGAAATTCTTATAAAAGGACCAGAAGTTCTCAGCTCTGGTCTCTTTTAATATCAGGCGTCCGTGTGCTGAAGTTTAACTGGTGAAGTGTAGTATACCCCCCCCCCCCCCCCCCCCTCTGGGGCGGGAAGTTTGTTTAAAGTGTATCGATTCGTTCAGGTATTTAAAGTTTTACTCTGAAGAATCGATTAGATTATTTAGCAACTTTGCGTTGCCATATTCTTCACCAGGACCTCTTAGTGCCTCTTAGCGCCGCATCAAATCGTTCAGCACACGGTTCGGCACGCGAATCCGGGAGGATTCCGCGCCTAATCGTAAAGGACCGTCGTTCGTCATCCGGCGCTGCGCGCCTCTGCTTCATACCCTCGGGCAAAGGCCCTAATCGCAAAGGAGGGTCCCCTCTCGGTGGTGGCCATTGCGGTTAGCCGCGGTCACGCCGATGCTCGCCAAGGAGGGAAGACGCCTGCCTGCATCCAAGCCAGCAACGCCCGCTGGTCCGTCCACCCGCTGCATCTGGATCACCATCGTACCGGTACCGGGGCCTTCATCCGGCCAGTTTCGCCGACGTCCGCGAGGGGATCTCGCCCGTCGGCATCGTCAGCGTCGCGACGCAAATCAACAGAAGCAGCAAAAGTATGGTACGTTGAGTGATAGCAGTAGTGCACACGCCACATTAAAGTAAAAATTGTAAATTACACCCCACACACTACAAATACACCTGAATAAAAAGTTCAAGAAAAGTGAATGTTATTAGATCTTTGTTCTTGATCCGCGTAGCCCTTGATTACCCGGTAGCTAGCCGACCCTGCGATACCAGCAATTGAGTCGGCTCTGCCGTAGAGCCTTGTTGAATCGTTTAGTCACATACGAAGAATTAAATTTGAAACTTTCCATCAATAAAGAATTAAATTGGAACAGTACTTCATACAGTCCACACCCGAGAAGATTGCACTTTGGTTTGTGCATCCCCCAGCTGTCGAAGAGAGTGTCCCGGCGCGGATATTTTTCTGGTCCTTCGAGCCGGATATCAACTCCATTGGCTTCGAAGGAAGGGTCGATCATCCGATCGAAATCATCACCATCGCTCAACCGAGCGTCGTTTACGGACTAGCGCGGTGCTGGCGTCCATCCCGCTCAGCCGAGCAGCCAAACGCGATTGGCAGAATATTTCCTGATAAAGCTTGGTCCGGTTGTGGGTGAAGTTTGAAATCGTGTGTCACGAGAAAATCAAATTGTGAGCGGTGAAAATTACGCAACGTCGGACACTATATGAACAAATTAGTCCAGACATACATAAAAAAGTGAAATTACGCAAAAAACTTTCTCAACAGCGCACAGTGATAGTGAAATTGAACTGCTCCTGTTATTCACGGGTAGATTGAAAAACCCGCAAGTGAAGCTGTAAGCGTTGTTCCTGGCGTTTCCCCGGGATTGTCGTTAAAACCTGCTTATGTAATTCTCGTCATTCTCTGGGCCTTTACGTGAAAACCTGCATCGCTAAAGGGGCTTGGCAGAGTGCTTGAGCAGACACGTGGTTGTAAGTGACTGAGGTAGTCGTGGCTACGGTGAGTACACTGGGCATTCTACAGTCTGCAGTTCATTGGGAGTAGGAGTCGTTTTCATCAAATTTGAGAGTTGTGGATAGTGGTGGAGGGTCCTTTAAATTCCTGAATTGTGAAATGGCAAAACTGAGGGAACAATCTAAGGTGCTAAACGTCACCACGAATTCAATCTTGGCGATAGAAAAGTTTATAAATGGTTTCGATGCTGAGCATGATTGTGATAAAATTGATTCGCGTGTATCTAGACTCGATCAGCTTTTCGAACGCTATATTTCTACCTCAATAAACGTTGAGCTGCTAACAAATGATGGTGCAGAAACAATGATCGACTTTACCAAACAAAGGGATGAAATGGAGGAGAAATATTATCTGCTGCGAGATTTTTTGTTATCACACAAGCCAAATAACAATAGATCTGCCGCTATGGTGTCTGCCCCTGTATCATCAGTTGTACGATTACCTAAAATTGATTTGCCTACTTTTGATGGTGATATCAATAATTGGATCCCGTTCCGAGATGCGTATACAGCTTTGATCCACAGAAATAACGATTTGCAACCAGTTGATAAATTTCATTACTTTATGGCCGCGCTGAAGGGGCCTGTGAGGAAGCTATTAGACATCATCAGTATTACAGCAGATAATTACAAGGTCGCGTGGGATCTACTCGTTGGTCGTTACGATAACAAACGTTTGTTTATTAAAAATCATATTTCCGATCTATTTGCTATTGAATCTGTTCGAAAGGAATCTTCTGATTCTATATTGAGCCTTGTTGATCAGTTCGAACGCCATGTGAAAATATTAACGGCATTGGGGGAGTCGACCAACTCGTGGAGTTCTTTGTTGGTGCACATGGTGTGTGCTCGCCTAGACAAGCATACTCTGCGGGAATGGGAGAAGTCAACAGGTGATATAATAGATGAGATTCCGACGTATGAAGAAATAATCCATTTTTTGCACGAGCAAGCTCGTATTTTGCACACGTTGAATAGTGAAGTAACAGGTTTCCACACTAACTCAAAGGAAAAGCCTCGTTTTTCTGTCGCACATACAGCGACAATCCCTAACACATCCACCTATCGCTGTGCTGTCTGCAGTCAACCGCATCGAATTTACGAATGTGAAGAGTTCAAGCGTAAATCTGTCGAGCAGAAACATGAAATTGTCCGCAGGAAGAAGCTATGTTGGAATTGCTTATCGTCCAGTCACATGAGTCGTGATTGCCCATCGAAACCCTGTCGGAAATGTAACGAGAAACATCACACTTTATTGCATCAGTCCTCCCTCAGTGATCGATACGCACTACCTCAATCGAAACCGACTACTGCTGGCTCGCAACCCACAACCAAGGGCAGCAGTAGTGACTCTTTCACCTCCACTCCATCCGCCACTTTCACTCAAAAATCCTCGTCTAGTCACAGCCCACCATCAGAGATAGCTACGTCACAGTCCAGACCCATCACTTCGAGACCTGTTTCTAATGCCATGGCGGCATCTTGCGGAGCTGTATACACAACCGTGCTTCTTTCTACTGCTGTGGTCAGAGTTTTCGGACCTACTGGGAAGGTCACTTTTGCCCGCACTCTCCTGGATTCCTGTTCAGAAGCGAATTTCATCACCGAAAGAATAGTGCAGCTTCTAGGATTGAAACGTACCAGACAATCTGCTATCATATCTGGAATGGGCGGCTCGACAGTGAAAAGTGTACATAATACCGTTGCTTCGTTTAGTTCAGTGGATTCCTCGTATTCTCAAACATTGACATTTAGCATCTTGCCCAAGATAACGAATGATCTCCCCGCTAGACCAGTCGACACCTCGCGTTGGAAAATTCCATTCAGCCTGGTTTTAGCAGATCCTGATTTCGCCTCACCGCAGAAGATTGATATGGTTATTGGAGCACAACTGTTCTTCACTCTTCTTCGCGATGGTCAGCTGTCTATTGCTGATGGGCCTGGAGTTGACCAACCTTTGTTGCAACGCACTGTACTTGGATGGATAGTCAGTGGTCCTGTATCTCAAGAAGCTCCTTGTTCTGATTCCACCAATGTTGCTCTGTTGTGCACGTCAGATCATTTGGACCAACAACTTGCCAAATTTTGGGAGATTGAATCCTGTCCCGACACTCGAGGCCTTTCCAAGGAGGAACTGGCCTGCGAAAAGTATTTCACTGAAACCACCACCCGAGACGAATCTGGCCGATTCGTCGTACGACTTCCTAAAAAGGAAGATGTTTTGAGCCAACTGGGCGACTCAGAATCTACTGCACTTCGCAGATTTCATTGGTTGCAGCGGCGATTAGCAAAAAACCCTGACCTGAAGGGTCAATATTGTGATTTCATGCACGAGTATTTGGCGCTTGGGCATATGATTCCCGTAGATTCGTTGCCAGACAACACCCATCCACAATCGTATTTCCTTCCTCATCACGCAGTTATCAAACCAACCAGTACAACCACAAAATGTCGTGTGGTTTTCGATGGGTCCAGCAAGTCTTCTACTGGAATCTCTCTGAATGATTGCCTTATGGTTGGGCCAACCGTACAAGAAACTCTCTACTCCATTGTGATTCGAATTCGAATTCGAGAAATTGCTTTGGTAGCGGATATCACCAAGATGTATCGCCAAATTTGGATACACCCTCATGATAGTACCCTGCAGCGAATTTTCTGGCAGCATTCCACGGATTCGGAGGTAAGACCGTATGAGCTCACTACGGTGACATATGGCACAGCCAGTGCTCCTTATCTGGCAACTCGCTGCCTTCAACAGCTGTCATTCGATTATTCGCAAAAAGAAGATGATGCAGCAGCAAAAATCGGAAAGGACTTCTATGTAGATGACTTTTTGAGTGGTGCGTTGACGAAGCCGTCAATCTTCAATGTGAAGTCCAGGATATTCTTGGCATCGCAGGGTTTGAGCTGAGAAAATGGTCATCGAATTCTTCCGAAGCACTCTTTCACGTTCCTGACGAACTAAAAGACAGCAGATCAGTTCTCGAGATTGATGGTGCAGCCGAAAATTCCATAAATACTCTTGGTCTACTGTGGCATCCCGAATCGGATACGTTTCGGTTCAAAGTTCCGGATTTTTCTATTGATCATCCCATTACGAAGCGAGTAGTGGCATCGGAAATGGCCAAATTGTTTGACCCATTGGGAATCTTGGGGCCAATCATTATCAAGGCCAAGATTTTCATGCAAATGCTCTGGAAGGAGAAACTTTCGTGGGACGAACCTCTCCTTGATCATCCGAAGGAAGAATGGCAGAATTATCGAGCCGATCTAACTGCACTGAAATCTTTCTCTGTTCCACGTCTGGTGAAGGCACCGGGCTCAGCAAACAACATTCAGCTCCATGGGTTTTGCGATGCCAGCGAGCGTGCGTACGGGGCATGCATCTACATTAGGAGTGTTGGCCACGACGGGGTGGTCACAGTTCGTCTTCTCACAGCCAAATCCAGGGTGGCTCCAGTTCACCATACAACTATTCCTCGCTTGGAACTTTGTTCTGCTGTTCTCCCTAGCCATCTCTACTGCAAGGTGACTGAAAGTCTCAACGTTGGCGCAGATGCATTTTTTTGGTCTGATTCCATGATCACGCTGCATTGGCTGCATAATTCACCCTCCAAGTATAAGACTTTCGTGGCGAATCGAATCGCGGAAGTCCAACGCATCACCGACGGTTGCACCTGGAACCACGTCGCCGGTTTAGAGAACCCGGCAGATATCATCTCCCGAGGCACTAGTTCCAGCGATCTCTTCAACCTAGCCCTGTGGTGGAAAGGTTCACCATGGTTAACATCGGATCCGACGGAATGGCCAAACAGTTTTGTCAAATTTGATACAACAAAATTTCCAACGAAAGTTCTTGAAGAGAAAACTTGCCCATTCATATATTCATCTTTGACGAGATTGTTGCGAATTGTCGCTTACTGTCGGAGATTCATTCAACATTGTAGATCGAAATTGTCTGGCACGATTCCGGTATCATCGCCATACCTAACAGCTGATGAACTCTCTCGTGCAGCATTTGGACTCGTGGTTACAACCCAAGCCGAATGCTTTCCCCAACAACTTGCTCTTGTACGCGATGGCAAAGAAAGTGAATTGAAAAAGTCATGGCGAAAACTTGATCCTTTTCTCCATGAAGGCGCACTTCGCGTTGGTGGCCGGTTAAATCAATCGCTCTATTCATTTACGCGTAAGCATCCACTAATACTTCCAGCAGTTCATCCGTTTACCGAACTTATTTTGGACTCTGCTCACAAGCAGTTGATGCACGCAGGCCCTCGGTTGATGATCGCCCACATCCGAGAGCGTTTTTGGCCACTAAATCTTCGTAACCTGGCACGAAAGAAAGTTAGATCCTGTATTCAATGTTACCGAGTGCAACCCCGTCCTGAAAGCCAGCTAATGGGTCAGCTTCCCAAAGTTCGCATAACACCAGCCCGAGCATTTCTCAACACAGGTGTGGATTTTTGTGGGCCTGTTCTGATCAAGCACGCTGTACGGCGAAGCAAACCGATTCCACCATCGCGAGCCTACATCGCATTGTTCGTCTGCATGGTTACAAAAGCCGTACACCTCGAGCTAGTCAGCGATCTTAGCACCGAAGGCTTCATCGCTGCATTAAAACGTTTTGTGGTTCGCCGTGGTAGACCAATCAGTGTGTACTGCGACAATGCCACAAACTTCAGCGGGGCTGAACGGGAGCTACAAGCACTCCTCAAGCAGTTTCTCAACCAACAGCAACGAGAAAAAATAATATCGTTTTGCGCGGACGTCACTGTTGGGTTTCACTTTATTCCCGCCCGTGCGCCTACATTTGGTGGCCTATGGGAGGCT
Source organism: Topomyia yanbarensis (assembly GCF_030247195.1). Taxonomy (NCBI): domain Eukaryota; kingdom Metazoa; phylum Arthropoda; class Insecta; order Diptera; family Culicidae; genus Topomyia; species Topomyia yanbarensis. The sequence goes on along the minus strand of NC_080671.1, from coordinate 293,247,893 downwards.
GCTGTTAAAGCACTGAAGCATCACCTCCGCCGAGTCGTCGGCACCGAATCACTAACCAGTGAAGCAATGCAAACAGTCCTGTGCCAAATTGAGAGCTGCCTCAATTCTCGGCCATTAACGGCTGCATCTGAGGACCCCAGTGATCTGGGCGTTCTTACTCCGGGACATTTTCTGGTCGGATCAGCACTCCAATCCATCCCGGAGCCCGACCTAGCCAGTGTTCCGTGCAACAGACTTTCGTTGTGGCAAGCAATTCAACGTAAATGTCAACAGTTTTGGAAGCTGTGGTCAACGGATTACCTCCATCAACTACAGCAGCGTACGAAGAATTTATACCGGCAGCCGAACATCTTGGTCGGCAAGCTGGTGCTTTTGAAGGACGACAACTTGCCCCCGCTCAAGTGGAGTCTGGCTCGAGTTACTGCGGTGCGTCCTGGTCCTGATGAACTGGTACGCGTCGTCAGTGTCAAGTTTCCGTCTGGCGCTATCTACGATCGACCGATTTTGAAGGTGTGCCTGCTTCCTATTAACGACACTACTGCAGATTCAGCTACCGATTCCGAGGAAACCGGTGGTGATCCCGAAGATGAGCAGATTCAACCATCGAACACGACAGAGGATAACGAATCATAGTTTAGCCTAAAAATGAATTGTGAATTATATATTTTGTAAATTATTTATACGTTGAATTTTGAATGGAATTAGTATTCCATTGGTGGCCGGTATGTTGCGCCCGCAAATTAGAAGCATTATCATAAGCGATCCCTTCTCCAGACGACAAATTAGAATCCAGCAAATGTAGCAAGTTGCACAACAATGCACTATAAAAGCACACCACACTCGCAATAAATTATCAGTTCTTATCAAACCGTCTAGCCGTTCAGTTCAAATATACCTACCTACCTGAAATCGTGACACACAGCATTCTTCTTCATCCGAACGGGACCAAGCACAGAATTAAATAGGATTTTCCACTACGAAGAATTAAATTTGAAACTTTCCATCAATAAAGAATTGAATTGGAACAGTACTTCATACAGTCCACACCCGAGAAGATTGCACTTTGGTTTGTGCATCCCCCAGCTATCGAAGAGAGTGTCCCGGCGCGGACAGATGTAATATTAACATTTAAATAATGTGAATATTTTGCTTAATGACAATTATGAAAAAATATATGTTCACTGATATTCAAATTTGGAACTATTTTAAACACCGGAACAGCTCTTCCACCGACAGTGGAAATATGAAGGTATTTCTCATAGTTAAAGTGCAGCTAAAATTTTGACAAATTTGTGTATGCATTCCACTTATGTACCTGTTTCAAATTTATTTTACGCTGCAAATTCGACTGTTTTTTGTCACACCCCAATCAGACGGCAAGCGGCAAAAATCAATGCATTTTGTTCTTAGTTGCGGATCAGTTGAGAACCGGAAAAAGCTTAAATTCTTTATACGATGTTATTTATCGTACTGATTTTTACAAAATACAACTAAACACTTAATTTTAAATTTTTAAATGCGCAAAGTTAACTTCTAACCAGCCCGGGGACAACTTGACAGCTCCCATATATTGAACTCATAAGCAAATTTTGTGGTGATTTGGTGATGTCATGGCGGCTCGAATGGAGCAAAATTTGAAAAAGGCGCATCCCATTTACTATTTTCCATATCTAAAAAATAATCAATTTAAGCATTTCTTTCATCAAATTTATTTCGCTGTTCACATTAGAAACTGCGCTCATTCCCCCATACTTAAACAGAAACATAGATTCCATTTGGAATTTTAAAAAATCCGAAAGAAAATAAATCGATTTTCGGAAATACAAGAAGATGACTTTCAAAATCAAGCCACTACCACTTATATTGGAATTTCCGAAAATCTTCCGAAACTAATCAACATCTCCTAAGGCATCCTCCGGTAGAGCCGAGGAAAATGCCAGAATAATTCTGAAGGGATCCATACCAAAACCATCGCAACATCTTCCGGACAGAATTATTGCAAAAGTCGAACAAAACTCTGGCCGAAGTCGAACAAAATTGTACATTCCTGGCAGCATTCTTGCTGAAACTGAGCACTACTGGTTTGATGCCAGAATTCTGATAAAAGCACACAAATTTTATTCAAAACCAATTTTGCTAAATGTGTAGAAAATCCTACATATATTGTTTATTCTCCCAATCAAAATGCTAGAATTCTTGACGTTCTTAATGAACTTGAAACAAGATGTCGCAGGTTCACGAATTGTTAAGCTTGGTGATTTACTTTCATTGGCCAAAAAGTTTTTCATTTATATTTCATTTATAACACCAATGATTTACCGATTACAAACTTCACACAACAAGAAAACCAAAACATTTTTAGGAAGGAAGAGAGCCGGTTGCTAAAAACAACACCTTCCAACTAAATCTATAATAAGATTTATGTAACTTTGCTGACGGTTTCCAATCAGGGATAAATTTATTCTCTAATAATATTTTTCTTTATCCACATTTTGGAATACGCTTTTTCTAAATGTTGTTCTAGCCGCATTGACGGCGTTCATAACACACGTAACGAAACACGCTTTTCTCTTGAAACTTTTTCGTGTCGTTGTTCGTGGTAGTCGTACAAAAAAGGCATACTAGCGCCACCATCAAATCGCATTTTCGCATTTTATGTTTATTACCTTCACCAACAAGCCCCTTGGCCCCAATGGTGGTTGCTTAAACTAATTACATTTTAAAATTGACAACATTTTCGCTTTTATAGCATTCCGCGTCCGGTCGAAGTCGAAGGCCGTCGCCACACTGTTAAAAATTCGTTGGAGTCCGGTTACAGCGCTCTGGCAACCATAGTTGGTTCTCCTGAACGGAACTCGCAGAAGGGAGTTATTACGTAGAGCTCGAACGCGGGCTTGAAGATCCAGACGTCCGAGGATTGTAGGGCAATCCACTCTGGCAGAGAGTAAGTCCGAGACGAACAGGGCTCGAGAGCAGTCCCTCCGAATGCTGAGTGTATCGAGGTGTATAAGCTGGCAACGGTTTTCATAGCTCGGCAGCTGAAATCTGTTTCGCCATGGGAGATGACGAAGGGCGAAACGTATGAACCTGCGTTGGACAGCCTCGATTCTGTCAATCCCGTTCTGGTAGTACGTGTTCCAAACAGCTGAACAATATTCTAACGTTGAGCGGACCAACGCGCAGTAAAGCGATTTAAGACAATGTACGTCCCTGAAGTTTTTCGCTATTCGGAAGATGAACCCAAGCTGTCGTGATGCCTTATCCACGATGTATGACGTATGTGGTTTGAATGTTAATGCCGAATCCATGATGACTCCGAGATCTTTGATGTGAGAGTGTCTTGGAATGCTCGAGCCGAAGAAATGGTAGTTAAACTGAGTCGGTTGGCGTTTCCGCGTGAACGTAACGATTGAGCATTTGCTCGGGTTTAAAACCATTCTGTTTTGATCACACCACGTGCTAAAGCTGTCCAGATCCCTCTGAAGAAGCTCGGCGTCGGTTTTATCCCGTATTTGTTGAAAAATTTTCATGTCGTCGGCGAAAGAATGGCGGGGTCCTTGTAATGTGAAATTGACGTCATTAAAGTAGAGGAGGAATATTACTGGACCGAGATGGCTTCCTTGTGGTATGCCGGATGTAGCGAAGAATGGTGCAGATAGACAGTCCTTAATGCTGATTTGGAGTTGCCTTCCATCGAGGTAGGAACGAAACCAGCGCAGAAGTTGTCCATGAATGCCGAGTTTGTCCAGCTTCGCTATTGCGATATCATGGTTGATTTTGTCGAAGGCCGCAGATAGATCCATATAAATAGCATCGGTTTGCAATCCGTCAGCGAATCCATCCATTACATATGTTGTGAACGAGAGCAGGTTTGTCGTTGTCGATCGTTTAGGCATGAAACCGTGTTGGTCATCTGCAATGTAGTGTTTGCAGTGAAAGAAAATAGGATCTAACACAACCAGCTCGAACAGTTTTGATACAGCACTTAAACACGAGATTCCCCGATAATTGTCAATGTTCGATTTGTTTCCTTTTTTATGAACTGGAAACATGTGCGCTGCTTTCCAGCAGGAAGGGAATGTACCAGTAGTGAGTGATAGCTCGAAGACTCGCCGAAGTGGTTCAAGAAGCCCGCTGATGCACTTTTTGACAAAAATCGAGGGAACACCATCTGGACCTGGGGAACAAGATGCTTTCAGTTTGGCATTTGCTGCAAGAATGGCAGCATTATCGACACAAATTCGGTTGATGGTTCGTCCTAGAGAAGGAGTTAAATTAGCGGCGGCAGCGACTTGTTGTGGTGGCAAGCGCTCGTTGGAAAAAACGCTTGAAAATTTGTCGGAGAACAGTTGGCAAATTTCCTTAGTGTCGGTGCCTAAAACTCCATTAAACGACATACAAGATGGCAAACCGGATTCCTTTCGCTGCTCGTTAACATACTTCCAGAACGACTTGGGCTTGGATTTCAGTTGACGCTCGACGTTTCGCTGGTGTCTAAAAAAGGCGCGTCTGCTTTGTTGTTTGTATTCGTGGTTGAGTTCAAAGTAGTGATTTCGTAATGCAAGTGTCTTATGCTTCGAGAATTTTTTAAATGCAGCTCGTTTGGCAGATTTTAAACGTCTTAGGACGGTTGATTGCCAGGGAGGGTGTTCATCGGTACTAATTGTTCGTTTTGGTACATGGCGGTCGATAAGGTAGTTAAGAATACTAGAAAACGTCATCGCTGCTTCGTTCGCGTCGTCATTGTTAATATTTTCGTCCCAGTTTATATCCAACAGCGTGCTAACGATGCTGTCGTAGTCAGCGTTTTTAAAATCGTAGACGATAGAGCTTGAGACGTTTTCAAAATTCACTCCTAAGTTACCAGCGAATACAAGATGTAGTGGGGGATGATGACGCACCTGCTTGACTAAAGGAGTCGGTGCAGTGCAGCAGTACGGAGCGCAGTCCCGGGCACTTACAAAGCAGAGGTCCAATGTACGTCCATTCTCGTTGGTGACATTATTAATTTGCCGAAGAGTTGCGCTGCTGTAGTTGTCCAAAATACAACTGGCATTGTTAATAAGCGCAGATTTTTCGATATCCAATCTTAGAAAACCATTACTTGCTAGGCACCACGTCAAGCCAGGTAAGTTGAAGTCGCCCAGTATAACGATATCATCAGACGGGGCGGCGATCGAGGCGATAAAAGAAACGGAGGAAAGATGTACATCGATCAGGCTGGAATCACGAATTCTGTCAGGTGGAAAATACACAACACACAGGAACAGATTGCGATCGGCAAGTTTCACTGATATCCACACTTGCTCGGAGCTCGCCCACCGGTCATCGTTGATCACTCGGGCTTTTATACCACGCCGAACGGCGATAAGCACACCACCGCCTGATGTCTTGTGGCTGTTGAGGGCATTACGGTCACAGCGGTAGACATCGAGTGTTGAACCAAAGACCTGGCGAGACAGAGTACGGTTGTCGAGCCACGTCTCGGTCAAGGCGATAACGTCGTAACAGCAACCCGTGGTCGCGAGCAAATAGCTGTCCGTTGATGAATTTAGGCCACCAACATTCTGGTAGTAAACCTAGATGTTGTTGGAGGACGGATCAGGTACAGCAGAGAGCGAAGCCATGTTGCCGTGTAGGAAGATCCTTTCGTCAATCTCACGAACAGTATCGGAACGGTTCACGGTCGCCTGGTTGACTGTGGTGAGGGATTCGAGGCATCCCGAATCAACTGCGTCGCGCCCCAAAATACGACTATCGTCGTCGTCGAGAGAAATGGTTGGCATCTGATAACAAGATGTCGGAGCAAAAGGCAAAAAACTGGAAGCGAAGAATACATCAGCGCTTGAAGTGTTCGGAACAGATGTATACTTGCCATTTGCGGCAGGTTGGAAGACCCTTTCACCCATCCCACACACAGGACCGGGACGACTGATGATCGCTGGCTGCAAGTGCTCGACTGTGGCGGGGGGATCGAGGGCTTCCATAGTGCCAACTGCGGTGCGTCCCAGTATGCGTTGGAACCCGATGGCGGAATGCGGAGAGCAGGAACGGGGTGGTAGCAGCTTGCGGCGAGATTCGTACGATGAGCTAGAAGCGTGAATCGGTTCAACCGTTGTATCGTTACAATTTTTATTATACTTGCCGAGAAAGGCGGCTTGGAAGACCCTTTCCCCACCCACACATACAGGACCGGGACGACTGATGAACGCTGGCGGCAAGGGCTCGACTGTAGCGGGGGGATCGAGGGCTTCCATAGTACCAACTGCGTTGCATCCCAGTATGCGATCGGCATCGATACTCCTTCACAAGGGCGGTGTGGCTTGGTATAGTGGCATGGCCAATCGTTGCGGAGTCCTCTGCAGGACCATTGATGGGCCGGGTTGCATTAGAGAGGTACTTGCTTCTTCTGGAGGCGGTGGAAAATCAGTCGGCGGACTCCAAATGTTCTGGGTACGGCTGTCTTCAAATTCCCTGAACAGTATGCCTTGCGGCCATGTGTCAGGATTAAGAGCTGCATCACGGTACTTTGGGTGAACTCCAACTTTGAAGGATATGAAGTTCAAAGTACTGACGTCTATGCCTTTTTTAACAAGCGGAATAACCTTTATCTCCTCGTTACAATTTAGTCCTTCTTTAGACATTTTTTCGACAGTCTCTTTGCTAACGCTAGGATGAAAGCGCGAAAGATACATCCAGAGCAACGGCGCGGGAGGTGGAACCGTAAAAATGTTGCTATTATCGACTAGCTTTCGACTACCAACAAGAATATTGCTCGGATCAGGGCCATCCTCGCGACGACGTTTCTGAGGTGGTCGAGAGGTACCGGAGTTTGGCCGGACTGGAGTAGCTGTTGAAACCTTTCTAGCCAGGCGCGAAATTTGCTGGTTATTTTTGGATAACTCGGCCTTTAGCTCAGCACAGACGTCATCCGTTTTCCCAGCGATAGCAGCGATAACACATCCAAGTGAAGAAACGGTGTCGCGAAAGCGAGCAAACTTCATCAGCTTGACACATTCATTGCACATCCAAAATAAGTTTGGGTTTTCCGCAAGTTTTTTCAAAAACGGCTTGTTAAGTTGTTTCCCACATTGCATATGTACCACATTATTGCAAAAACCCATGCATTCAATAAAGTCGTCATCCGATTTGACGGTTTTCGCGCAGTGATCACATGCACTTGCCATAATGCGTGCCGATCTGAGAATGCGAACAATGAAATATAGATGGCGCTGCGGTCGGTGGAAAGTTTGGTGGTTAAGTCACAGAAGTTCACTCAATTACGTTCTTCGCTGATTTTTTCGCAACACAAAATCAAACAGGAGACACTTTCACACTGCACAAAAACAATGTTAAAAACAAAATACTGAGTCGATTAACACGACAAACAACGATAAAAACTTCACAAAACTCGTCAAAAAGTAAAAATAGTTGGAGCGATTTATGTAAACAACTAATCGGTAGGAATACACTGAACCAAAAAAAGCATATATGAAACAAGCACTATCTGTGGTACATATATGAAACAAGCACTATCTGTCAAGTCGTCCCCGGGCTGCTTCTAACTGAAGCGTTCGGGTGAAGTCATTTGAAATTTAACTAAAAATAAAAGGTTGCCAAAATTTAAAAAAGACCAATGATTGGTCCAATGTTGCCAATCCTCTTTACGCAACTCTACTATTAAAAACTCTGGTAGAAACAAAGTCGTTTTACACTCGAAAGAAACTTTTTCGAATGCTGAATATCTATTATAATACATTGACACCCCAATTTTATCAGCCAAATATGAATTGCCAAATATGATTTTTTATTGCATCGAACTACAACAATTTTTAGGCAGCTGTCAAGGGGTTATTTTATAGACTTCTTCCAAAATTTGGCGAACCTATTCCAATTCGTATACCAATTAATTGGTATACTTAAGGGTTTATATGTTGCAGATAGAGAAAATACTAAAGTTTTCAGCTTTTTTCCTACACAATATTACTAAGCTTTCGTAAAACAATTTTTCCTAATATGTTTGTGAAAATTATAAACTATTTGAAATATTTTAATAGTTTAATTTTTTATTTAACCGTGATTTTTAATAAATAGTGACCATCGCTTAACAACGTAGTCTATTTTTCATGGCTTTCGGTGAGCACGATCTCTCGAATTGCTGAACTGAAAATTATGGAATAGAAATTATTTTTAGTGTTCTTTACAGATTTAATTCGCCGCGCAGATAGCTCTGAATTAGACCCGCTGGTGCCCTAAGACGATTTCGCTAGATTTTCAGAGCACAGTGCACCCAGTGCACGGAAGGTTATCGAAAAGTTTCGTGAAAATGAAAATTTCAGTAATGATGATGATTTTCCCAAACGGTTCGTTTTCGAGAGGTTTTTATTTGTTCTTTGGCATTAGGATTAGCGATAATAATTCAAATCAAGGATACTACTGGGAAGTCACCTTTAGAAAAAGTCGATGTCGAAGTAAAATTTGGAACTATGCACGCATGCACTTCAGAGATAGCGTGATATCAGGAGCTGCGATTTCATTTCAACGCTTTTTTGTGAAAAGGGCGATACTCACAAATGTAAACATAAGGCTTTTTTCATACATGCGAATGATTAATAAATAACCTTTTTAGGAAAATTCAGTTTTCCCACCACAATTTAGATAGTTTATTAACAGGGCATTAACAATAATTCGATGGTATGTCTATTTTATGGGCCATTTTTTCGCTTTCCTATTGATTTGGTTTGAGATTTCTAGCACTGATGTTGTCCTATGCTGATTTGAGCGATTCTCTGAGTCCTGCCACAATCCCATGTAGTATGTGTTATCAAAAACATCGCGAAGCATCAAGTTCTAAATGTTCTCAAACGATATAATATCCGAAGAGAGTGATAAGAGTTATAAGAAATGTCTCATCACACTGTTAGGTGGATTAAAAGCGTTTTTCTTTTTGTATTTGTATTTTTATTGTGGTTGTATTAATTTGTTTGGAATTTTGGCATCTTTGTATTTTAGAACTATTGAATTTGTAATACTTGAATTGCATTACATGAATTTTTGTATCATTGTGTTCCTGAATTTTTGGGTCTTACTTTATGAACATTTCGATTTTTGAAGTTTATAATTTTTAACATTTGAATTCTTCAACTTTCCTGAATTTTTGAAGATTTGATTTTTGAATTTTAGACTTTTTTAATTATAACATTGTTTAATTTTGGAATATTCAATTTTTTTAATTTTTCTGGATGTTTCTTGTTGTTATTGGAATTCTCTATTCTCAAAATTTTTAAATTTTTGATTACAGATATCTTGAATTTTAGATATTTTTAGCAAGCAATTTATATATTTTTGTTACTTCTGTCATTTATTTTTAAAAAACTATAAATTTTTCGCTCTCAACATCTTGTATTTCTGATTTTTATAATGTACATAATTTATCCTGTTTTAGAATTTCGTTCAGTTTTTGAATTTACAAATTATTGAATTTATCATTCCTCAGTTGTGCTTAATAACACTAGTAACAGTGACGTAGGGCTCTGCCAGTGATGTTATGCAGCAAAACTAGCGTTGTGTGGCTGGACCACATAGTCGCAGCGAAGGATACCAAGCTGCACAAAGCCTGACGAGGTGTTATCAAACCCGCCGGCGGATGTGCAAACCAACCTGTGATTCACTTATTTGTCCGGTTTACTCCACAGTTTATAGAGAACAATTGCGCTAAGAGTGAAGTCAAAAAAGTCTACCTATCGTGCACAATTGGAATCCGTCTTTGTAGCAATTTTGCTCGATAAAGCTAAGTATGCACCTCTTGCGAAATGAAATTTCCTATACAAAACCTATGCATAAAAAACGCCGCGAAATGCTTGCGAAAAAAATTTCATTTTGTTTTCGTAAGCGGTACGCACCTCTCGCGAAAACGATAACGAAAATTGCAGTTAGCCGAGACACGGTTCGACAAACGATAAGTTTCTTATTACTTCCGCGAGATAGCGCAGCTTTCTATGCGCTGTCACCAAGGCAAGATTTTTCCTTGCGAAATATTGGACAGCGATATTATTCCGCTCAGAGGCTCGCGAAATTTTGACAGATTCCGATAAAAAAATATTAAAAAACTCAGTCATGTTTTTTTTCTATTATTTTGTTCATCGCAATTTGTCAAAATTTTTTGGTCGTGAATTTTATTTTATGATGCAATATTTGATAATCGAATGGTAAGTTTTAAAATATGATCGGAATTTTTAACTCAAAATAATTAATCAATATGTAATGATTATTTGCAGCACGCTCGAACAAACGCAGATTCAGTCGCAACGGTGAAAAGTTATACGATAGGTGAATAAGTTGAAAGAATGGTGAAAACTCATGCAAACTTTCAAAATCACTAGAGCAGTCTTTTTCATCAGCACCATCCATCGATCTACCATAGATTAGTGTCGTTGCGAAAAAGTGTAAAGTTCCGTTGTCCCAAATCACCCGATAACTTTCTTTCGGAAGCCAAATTGCCAGTTTGGATTTCTAGCTTATGCATCGAGGCGTGCTGTATGACGGGACGGAATATTCTAAATTCAATATCCAGTAGTAGCAAACAGGCATTAACAATATGGTTTCGATAGTCATGGGCATTCTGGAGCTATCTCGCAAAGTGGGTTTCGTCACCGGCTACGAATCGATTACTATGGAAAACGCCCACACTGGAAGGCAAAATGCATTTCTCGCTGCGGTCAGGCCACGCACCGTTTGGGCTCCCTCCAGAAAAAAATTAAATCACTGCACCGGAAACTGTCGGAAGTGTTTACTTGTTCAAAACCGACAGCTAAAGTTTTCAGAAATTATATTTTTGTGATAGTTTGACTGAACATCTTTTTTTCTCAAGAGCAAACCCAAGCATGCTAATTATATGGTGGATGTATATGTGTAGTTACGTGGAGCATGCCAACTAGGATCGATTACGGATCCAAGACAATCTCGGTACATATACGTCTGAAGAAACACAAGATGTTTTATACTATTGTCACTTCCGATGTGGCAGTTTTCATGTCGCCACGCATGTTATGCCCAACTGGCTCATGATTTTCGCATCATTGACATAAATAAATAAATAGTGTCGATATCATTTCGTACTTCAGATAGTGCGATACTATTGGAGATTTTGTAAGCGAATATACTTCCCGCAATCTTTCATTGTGGGTATTTAAACCGACGGGAGATCGAGAACTTGGCACGGAAGAAAATATATAACAGGTTGGGTATGGTTTTATTTCGGCAACGAAGATTTTCGTGTCTGTAATTGAAAATACGAATCTCAAAGCGATCGTCTGACGGCCCGGGAACGCTGGCGTTTGCAGCGAGCGACAAGCTGACTTAGGCTCATGGAAAGTACTGATACAAATAGTAATTTTGATGTTTGTTCCTAATTGATCAACTCGCTTAGGTGATGGATGGTGTGAATCCTGCTAGGCTATGAGACTATAGTTCAGGACAGGAGTGCATTTGATTACCATAAGGATAGCTAATTTCTCGGTGTTTTTAGACTGGTTAGCTCGGTCAATATTTCTGACTCATGGAAATGTCACGTTCTCGGGTCGGTGTGATCTGTGCGATTGGAATAAGATAGATTGATATTTCGTTCATCTTTGATATATTTATTATTTCTAATATACTTTATGGAAAAAGTCTAAAACGACAGGATCCTTGGATGTTTTGTTGAACATGGTTGATGATCACATTATTACCCAATGCATAACGCCTCGATAGTGGTATATCGAGGAGACAAAAAGGGGTTATTGGCTTTTTTATGGTTTGTATTTTTTCATACTCAGCACCAGTCCAAACTAATGGTCAGCCAACAGCGTGTGCACACTGGCGTGGCCGACTAGCGGGTCGGCATAGATTGACTTTAGCTGTGGGCCGTGTTTGCAAAAATTGTTCCACAGTTTAATGGCAGTCTTGGTGGCCAGGGCTCGCAGTGGAGGTCATTGTGTTTCGATTTATCGCTCGACTTCGTCATCGGGCACAGGTTAATTAAATAGATGTGGGTAGAAGCTTGTTAGTGGTTGTGATGTAGTAATTGTGGTTTTTAGTACGTGTGTGCAATTGTTGTTTGCTAGTCGTATGTCTGAATGTGTATGTTTGGCTGAGTGTTTGTGGCGGCTGGGTCAGGGAGTGAATGCAGAGATGGTGTGCGTGATTGATTGGTTTGTGGCCCTTCCTTGGATTGGTTGGACACTTTACTGGTGTTCGTAATTCGTATATTCGACTCGGCTCATTTGGGAGGATCGGATTGGATAGGTTAAGGTACGATTAATTTGCCGATGGACATAAATCATCCATTCCCGGTCAGCGTAGCATGAAGGGATTCTAACAGAATGTAGTTTGCGTTGGTGGTAGGAAGATATTTGCTGGCGTTTGGACGAGCTCAGGCGGTCTGATTGCATGCAACATGTAGTATTTTCTTCTACTTCATTCATTTGTCTAGTTCTGCTTTTCCACTACTCATGTATCACGAACACGCCCTTTATTTATGCATTATACATACTTTTATATCTGCTTTTCGTTTCTTCTGCTGTATATTGTATGCATTGGATATATTCGGTCTATCTACTAATTGAATGCTTATTACAAGTTTATGCTAGAAAATGCATAAAAATCACAGCAGTATAAAAGAGACGGGAATAGAAAGTATGCTAACTCTGCATATTTTTGTTTTTCAGTGAACGGTATCGGTCAATTGATACGCTTCTACTTAATCTTTTTGCATCGTTTTTTTCTTTATTCGACATGTTATTTTCCTTTTTGTTGCTACATCTTGGATTAGATTCATGCTAGCACTCACTAACACAATCAATTGTATATTTTCTCATATACACTCACAATTTCTCTCATTCCGAACGTACGAACGCACATGGTCTTCGCGACGGCATGGGCGCGAACATGCAGTTGCGGTCCTCCACACATGCTTATTCCCGTGATCTCGTCAACAGATACACCCTGGAAATTGAATGAAGGTTTTAGCGCTTATAAATTTCCAACAAGGTCTCAAGCACTAGTCCACTGCGATCATGAATGGGTCACTAGAAAACACCGAAAAAAGATATGTCCTCAAGCATGAATCGAACCTGTAATCACCCAACTAGGAACTGGGAGATCGCAAGTTCGATTCCTGCTTGAGGACATCTTTTCTCGGTGTTTCTAATAAAAAGGTGAATTTTCACCGTTTCTCTATTCTCTCCGTTCCGGTCATTCTCTGTCCCTGTCTCTATTTATTTATTCATTTATTGATCTGTTTATATTTATAGGTTTATTCATTCTAATCTATTTTTCATTTATTAATTAAAAACTTATTTATTTATTTGTTTATTTATTTAATTATACCCATCTATTTGTTCGTATGTTTAATTATTTTAGATATTTTATTATTTATTTATTTGGTCATTTTCAGTTTATGTATCAATTAAATATCGCCAAAAGTTGGAAAGTTGAAATCTAAATTAATTTTTTTTTCATCTGCTACACTTTCTGCAATTATTTTGAACACGCTCGCTAAGCTGTCCTCCCTAATAAAAATATTATACGCCAATTTTAACCCATATAGTCCAGCTATTCCACATATTGTTTGGATGACCCTGAACAGGTCGTTAGGCTCTTGAATGATAAGATGGTTATCAGGGCTGTCCCACTCCGAATCCATCCATGCGCCGCATGCTTTTGAAAATTTTAAATTATTAAGGTTGGACAGAGAATGGTCAAAAATTGAAAACGAAAAAAACAGTTTTTTCCACACCGTGTGTTAGATCTTCATAAAAATCAATCAGCTTATGTAGAATGTTGTTACAGTACTGCGTTTTCGATTTTTGCGCATTCTCTGTTCAACCTTAATCTTCTGGATCACCTCAATATTACAACAAATGAGATAAGTACACTAACATCCCGGCTTGCTTAACGGACTGATTCGCGAGTTTTTTTTACAGATCCTCACATTGATCCCAGTAGCGAGTTTGTTCGTGCATTCTCTCAATCCACGAAGTTCCCTTGCCAACCTAAAATAAATGACCTGCACGATTGAAAACTTATCGGCATACAATATGCCATAGGTGTGAAGAAAATGGCGATTTATTTTCAATCTGTCTAAAAAATGATAAGCAAACCTCCAGTGTTCAGAGAAATCACATGACAGTAATTTCTCAACCGAGATCTCAACGAAAATCGTTCAGTATTTTTTAGTAATATTGCTTTTTAGTTTTAGTATGAACCAGAATACTAAGCATTACCTCTGTGTCATAACATTTCAATGTCAGTGTGCGTCATGAGATTCCGGACGTTATGACGCAGTATTTCAGATACTGTAACAAGAATAAACTCGGACTGACGGACTTAGACAAATTTGTCGGATCTTATGACGCATTTATTATTAATTTCATTCCTGTTATTGCAAAAGTATGACCAATACAAAGGAATGGACAAGTCTTACACTCATTTTTCCAAATAGTTTTGGTAGCGAGAATCAATTGAATTGAAAGACCTAAAATAAATAGAAAGTAGTGTAGACTAATACTGACAGTCGGTATTGAAAGAACTTGTTTATAGCTAAAGGTGCTTCACGCTTTTAGCGCCGCCCCCGATAACTATACTTGGTGCGATTTGGAACCAAAGTTCGCAATATATGTTCAGGTTAATCTTGACGAGTGCGTGGATGACTTTGTAGAGTGTGATTACAGTGGCTTAGTTGATGTCGGCGGTAGCGTCAGCTTGAAGAAATACACTTACAAAAAAACAAGGCGCACGGGTATCGATTTTGTAGGTGATCTGAAATTTGAAAATTAGCTTAGTATTCATGAAGCTTCAAATCTTGTTAGATACATTTTATCATGCGACAAAATCGGTAAATCTTTTCGCATACCTTACGGTTGTTCTGGGCTCTGCAGTCTTTTTTAATATTAGCTGCTAGTAAGCGTTGACGCTAAACGTAGCTGCTTTTGGTTGAATTGAACCTTGAAAGGGATCGTTTTATTTATTGTGATCGATCCCTTCGGTGCTCCGCAGAATTGAATAGTCTTGTTAACTTGAAGATGACTTGGTTGTAACCAACAACTACAACCACCTAACGAGACTTTCTTGTAGAAGTTTAAATTGTGCTACTCAACAACCTTCTCACTGGTATAAGTGCTTCCGTATTCGGACCGCTGTACCACATGAACATTGGCGGAAGCTGTTTTTCCATAGAAATCTGCACCTATCATCTGGAAAATACCCGTTAGGAGTGGAATGAAAACGCTATTGGTTACCATACTTGCACTTCATACTGAGAGGTAGTCACTTTTCACTGGACTTTTAGGGTCTACACAAATTGTCTAGTTGTATAATTTACACCTCGGCTCAAAAAATTAGAGTAAAAAACATTACATTATGAAAATATATTTTGCTTTTTGGAAATGATCAATAATTTTATTTTCAGCAAAAATATAAACAAATAACAGCTGATCTCTTTTCAACAGTCAGAAGCGACATCTGATGGCAAACGCACTGAAACTTGGTTGTCAAGTTTTCGTGAACAAATGTCAAAATTCCATGCGGAATAAGGAGAATTTTTCCGCAAGCTCATTTCGCAAGAGGTGCATACTAAGCTTAAGTAGACTTTTTTGGCTTCACGCTCTGCACACTCTTTGCGCACCTTTATACTAACGCCTTCGGTTTACTCAAATATACTCAGTCAAACCGATTCCGAAACCGGTTCGGTATCTTGAATGAATTCAATAAGGATTTCGACTTAGCTCAAATGCAATAACCTATTCTGACTCAGTAGGTTTCGGAATCGGTTGTTGCCTTTCAACTGGATTCCATATTGAATTCATTCAGGATTCCGAATCAAATTGCGAATGGTTTGACCAGGTACCGGGTAAGCCGACTGAGCGCTATCGATTTGATCTGCAGTAACTTGGTATCCACAAAAGATGGGTGGGTAATGTCTGCGACATAACCGGAGAGATGTAGAATACATAAGGAACACGTTCTTCAAATATGTTGATACTCATTGGAATTTTCGGACAAAAGGTGATTTGGGCGAGGAATATTTCAAATTATTCTTTACAAAAATGATGGTGGTCCTGAAAAGGACCGGTTTTGTTGGCGTTGTTGGCCTTGCTGAGGGAGATGGCTAACGATGAAATTAATTGTTAGCATGAGGAAGTCGCGTAGTACTGGCCAATGGAAGAACAGATAATAATTGATTCCTGAAAATCAATTTTTCTTTATTCATGTAAATTATACATACTTACAAATCTAACAGAAGATTCCTGATCATATTTCTGAATCATTAGTGCGAACATTGTGTAATTTGGTTAAGTACAATGAAAGTTACAAACTTTCCAAACTCGACCTTCTGTTCATTCAGAAATATTGAAATGGGGTGTCGTGGTCACAATAAAAAAGATGGGTGGGTAATGTCTGCGACATAACCGGAGAGATGTAGAATACATAAGGAACACGTTCTTCAAATATGTTGATACTCATTGGAATTTTCGGACAAAAGGTGATTTGGGCGAGGAATATTTCAAATTATTCTTTACAAAAATGATGGTGGTCCTGAAAAGGACCGGTTTTGTTGGCGTTGTTGGCCTTGGTGAGGGAGATGGCTAACGATGAAATTAATTGTTAGCATGAGGAAGTCGCGTAGTACTGGCCAATGGAAGAACAGATAATAATTGATTCCTGAAAATCAATTTTTCTTTATTCATGTAAATTATACATACTTACAAATCTAACAGAAGATTCCTGATCATATTTCTGAATCATTAGTGCGAACATTGTGTAATTTGGTTAAGTACAATGAAAGTTACAAACTTTCCAAACTCGACCTTCTGTTCATTCAGAAATATTGAAATGGGGTGTCGTGGTCACAATAAAAAAAGATGGGTGGGTAATGTCTGTCACATAACCGGAGCGTCGTGATTTCAATTCGAGACGTTAATTTAAATCTAATAATATTCAACAGAATCACGTTTGAATGGGAAATTTTCAAATAATTCTCTATGGTAATAATGGTGGTTCTGAAAAGAACGTTTGGTATCGGCGTTGGTGTTGATGGTGATGCGCTGGATCGTTGGATATTTTTGGCATGATAGTTACGTGCCTGGCGAACTGTTTTGTAGCCTCGAACAAAACGACAAGACTGGCTTCTTCGGGTACCATTACGGCTGAACTTTATAAGCTTAGCTCGACTTTGAAATCCTGCACAATCTCACGAATCAGACACTGGTAGGGCCATTTTGTTTGCTACTAGCACGGAGCTGCACAAAAAATCATTTAATGCAGTTAGTTCACGGGGGCTGCCAAAAAGCTTGAATAGAAGCATGCGACTTCAACGTTTCTCTTAAACACATGCAACAACACATTCGTTTTGGTAATACTGATAATAACAGTAGAAAGGAATGGAAAAGCAGTGCACGAAACGAGCGAGAGGATAATTTAAATTTTTGTTCCGTGTGCAAGCTACTTCTTTCCACCCAACGTATTATGTTGCTTGTTGAAAATTTGCTACACACCTTAAAATAAAAGTTTCAGTTTAACTCTCACTAGAACACAATTGATTGGTCCTGAAAAGAACCGTTGCTTTTATTGTAATTTACGCCCACTCCCACAAACCGACCAAGTAGGCATCAGTGGCTTCATTACGGCTGAGTTTTGTAAGCGTAGCTCGACTTTGAAGTAATACACAACCTTACGAACCAGACGCTGGAATGTTAGCCAGCGGATTAGTTGCTCTGTTGCCCTTTAGTTGGGGCGAAATACTAGCATGGCGACAGTTCCTGATCGGTAGTTAGTTGCGATGGGCCACCAGTAGCTGGGGCACTTTTGCGGACCGTCATCATCGCCAACTGCTTTCCTCCGGTGGACTGGCTGCTTGCTAGTGCTTGAACGAATACGAATGATGAGAAAAACCGACCGACCAATATTCATATATGAAAACACAAGAAAGCACTACTATCGCTCTCCCGCTCGTTTTCGTGCCATTCCTGTGCCTTTCCTTTCCGTTCGGCTACCAATACTAGCATAACCAAAACGAATATTCTGTCTTTCCATCGCCTTCAATCTAGTGGCCAGTGCTAGCAAACTTGCATGTTCAGTTTTTCAATAACAACATTCCAACAATATTTTCAAAGAATGTTGCAGATTTGAAAAGAAGGAAGAAGAAGATTTTCACAAATTTAAATTCTTTTGTTTTATTTGTTAGCGCTGATAAAGGCTATTTAGTTTGCTACTAGCAAGGAGCTGCACAAACAAATCGATTTATGCAGTTAATCAACGGAGGCTGCCAAAAAGTTCGAATAAAAGCATGCGACTAGTGTACTTTGCATGTTCTATATTTTATCAATACTAGAGAGGATCAATAAAATAATTCAAATTGTTATAGCGACATGGAATTGTGGCAACACTGGCCATGAGATGGTGGGGGAACACGCACATTCGTTTTAGTTATGATGGTAGTAGCAGCAGAAAGGAATGGAAAAGCAGTGCACGAAAACGAGCGAGAGAAGATAATTTAAATTCTCTTTCTTTCTTTCCACACATCGTATTTCTTATATTGCTTTCTGAAAATTATTTGTTATACACCATAAAATGTAAATTTCAGTTTAACTCTTATTAGAACACAATTAATTGGTCCTGTAAAGAACCGTTTATTGTTTTATTGCGGGAGCATAATTCAGACGCACTCCCCGCGGACACGGTGAGCTAGAAAGCACTATTTTGCATTCTCGAACAAACCGACCAAGTAGGCATCGTTGGCTTCTCGGGCCATCATTACGACTGAGCTTTGTAAGCGTAGCTCGACTTTGCAGTCCTGCACAATCTCACGACCCAGACGCTGGAACGATAGCCTACTCTGTTGCCCTTTAGTTGGGGCGAAATTCTTGCAGGGCGACAGTTCCGATGAGTCACCAGTAGCTGGGGCACTTTTTCCGTCCGTCGCTATTGCCAACTGCTTTCCTTCGGTGGACTGGCTGCTTGCTAGTGCTTGAACGAATACGAATGATGAGAAAAACCGAACGACCAATATTCATATACGAGAAAGCACTACTATCGCTCTCTCGCTCGTTTTCGTGCCATTCCTGCGCCTTTCCTTTCCGTTCGGCTACCAATACTAGCATAACCAAAACGAATATTCTGTCTTTCCATCGCCTTCAATCTAGTGGCCAATGCTAGCAAACTTGCATGTTCAGTTTTTCAATAACAACATTCAAACAATATTTTCAAAGAATGTTGCAGATTTGAAAAGAAGGAAGGAAAAGATTTTCACAAATTTAAATTCTTTCGTGTTATTTGTTAGCGCTGATAAAGGCTATTTAGTTTGCTACTAGCAAGGAGCTGCACAAACAAATCGATTTATGCAGTTAATCAACGGAGGCTGCCAAAAAGTTCGAATAAAAGCATGCGACTAGTGTACTTTGCACGTTCTATATTTTATCAATACTAGAGAGGATCAATAAAATAATTCAAATTGTAATAGCGACATGCAATTGTGGCAACACTGGTCATGAGATGGTGGGGGAACACGCACATTCGTTTTAGTTATGATGGTAGTAGCAGCAGAAAGGAATGGAAAAGCAGTGCACGAAAACGAGCGAGAGAAGATAATTTAAATTCTCTTTCTTTCTTTCCACACATCGTATTTCTTATATTGCTTTCTGAAAATTATTTGTTATACACCATAAAATGTAAATTTCAGTTTAACTCTTATTAGAACACAATTAATTGGTCCTGTAAAGAACCGTTTATTGTTTTATTGCGGGAGCATAATTCAGACGCACTCCCCGCGGACACGGTGAGCTAGAAAGCACTATTTTGCATTCTCGAACAAACCGACCAAGTAGGCATCGTTGGCTTCTCGGGGCATCATTACGACTGAGCTTTGTAAGCGTAGCTCGACTTTGCAGTCCTGCACAATCTCACGACCCAGACGCTGGAACGATAGCCTACTCTGTTGCCCTTTAGTTGGGGCGAAATTCTTGCAGGGCGACAGTTCCTGATCGGGTTGCGATGAGTCACCAGTAGCTGGGGCACTTTTTCCGCCGTCGTCATCGCCGACTGCTTTTCTTCGGTGGACTGGCTGCTTGCTAGTGCTTGAACGAATACGAATGATGAGAAAAACCGACCGACAGATATTTATATAATCGCGCTAATATGCACTACTATCGCTTTCTCGCTCGTTCTCGTGCCGTGCATGAGCCTTTCCTTTCCGTCCGGCTTCTAATGGCCTAACCAAAGGAATATGCCGTCTTTCCCCCACCAAGTGCTCTCGTCAAGCAACCCAATGCGAATAACCATACGAACAAACATGTAATGGACCTATATATAAACTTTTCATTATTTTATTGTTCGGTTGGTCTACCATAACGACGGCTCTGTGCGGGATGGGCTGAAAATTTTCACTTTTCCGAGTCGTTTTCGAAAGATTTTTCAAAACACATTTTTTTTGTTATTAGTACATGTTATACATACTTCAAATTTTAATACAGCATAGAGGAACATATTTGCAACAAATTGGTCTAAAAATCAAATCATTCTGTTAAGTATGATAAAAGTTATTAACGTTCAAAATCTGACGCGGCGCCGCAGCCGATATTTTGAAACGGGACCCCTATATTGAAACCTTAAATGTATTCTACATTAAAAACGCACTGTGATTGTGCCTAAGCATATCATTTATACAAAATATCAAAGTACTACATCCGTAGCAACGTTACATTGCATTTATGTGCGTTATCCATCTTCACTGCCGCTTAGTCGGCTTTAAACTAGCCATAACCCATGTTTGAGTAAACCAGACGAACGAGTGGATCACAGATTTGATTGCACTTCCGACGGATGATTTACAAACACGTTCTCCAGCGGAAACTTGGCCTCAGCTGTGTGGCCAAGCTACATCACACTAACTTTGCTGCATAACATCACTTGGCAGAGCATTGTATAACTGTTACTAATGTTAATAAGTACAACTGAAAAATCAAACAATTAAACAACCAGAAAATTCAAAAACTGCAGTCCAAAATTCAGAAACAAATTATGCAGAAATTATCCACACAAATCCAGAAATACAAAACTTTAAGATCTTTTTTTTCAGATTAACTAATATTAAATGTACTTTGTAAAACATTTTCAATTTTTCCTGAATAATATTTCTAAATCGATGAAAGGAGTATGAGCTGTCATTAAACGTCAAATTTTGACGTTTACAGACAGTTTATACACGTTTCATCGATATAGAACAACTTTGAATTATTTGTTACTCTATGGGAGGCGGGATGCCCCACCCGAAGGTATCATCCGCCGGCAGGCGTGCTGGCGACCGGATGGCGTGCGAACGGCTGGCAAAAGGCATGCGAATGGCGGGGTTAATATTCATAGCAAAGAACGCAGCCATCCGCCTGGTTGTTGCATCTGAGCCTGCATTTCGTTCGCCCGTCACTTGTCGGCATGTATTGAGGCGATCGGTGTTGGCAGTTGGGGCATCTCGCCTCCGGTTAGCTATCCATCTGCCGTGGTAATGTGGGATAGAACGACGTCGTATAACAGTTTTAAATTTTAAAACAAAACTGTTCGAAATTATAAAACAAAACGCTTTGCTGGGGATGGGAATGTTTAAGTTCCAGTTCTACTTTGAAACTCCTATACAAAATAAAACGCTCCTGAACATGCCCTAACAAATGTAAACATACTGAGAGCATTTTCAGGAGTATTTCAGTTCTAGATTCATAATTTTGACAGTTCTATTATATAAAACTGAAAATTTTAAAACTAGAACTTGCTGTCCCCAGCAGCTGTTTTAGCGGATGTTCTGTTCAGTTTAAAATTCATGTCTCGCCATTCCTTCAGCGTTACTGCATTCAAATTTATTTTTCCCCAGTCTATCGGTTCTAAGTGTCTCTGCTGAAAACTTTGCATGTATTTAATGTCGTTTTCGATTGAGAACCTAGAAACCAACCCAGGTTAGTTGCTTCAAACGAACGTTTTTAATGAAACTGAGTTGGGTTCTCGCCAAACAGCGGTGGTGTGAGCGAACCCGAAATATATTTCAGGTTGGAACCCAACCCGGTTTTCAGTTCAGTGGCGCATAACCTAGGTTGGAAACTGGCTTCAAACAAACGGTTTGACAGCAGTTAGGTCCGAAACTGAGTTAGTTTCTGCCTAGGATAGGATCCGCCAGCTGGCTTCTTCCCTGTTGAAAACGGCATACCCCCACTCGACCAATGTTGCCAAAATATTTGTTGTGTTTCGGTCGTATATGTGTTCTGATTAAAATATTCTATATTATGTACCAATTTCATGGAAAAATCAAAGATTTAGTCTTTATATCCGCATTTAAACGATCATAACGTTTTTTTTCATCGGAATACAGCAAAACAAAATAATATATATTCGTTGTTGGACATTACGAAAAATATCTTCACGCCTCTTCATTTTTGTAAGTTGCTTTCTGAGTCAAGCAACCTCTGTCACAAGAATAATTTTCTCTGTTCGGATTTATTTTAAATATTCTAAAACTACTTTTCTGCAAGGTTTAATTTTTGTTTTGGAGGAATGTATAGTTTTTTACATGTGATTGTTTCGGAGAAAACAGCAGTAGAAAATACACTCTCCTATTTACACCGATGATCGATTCAGTTGAAAACTGTAAAATTCAACTGTATCGATAATACCAAAGGAAGAACAAGAAGCGACTTCCGGGATAACTTTCTCCCTGTTTGTATTTGTCAGTACTTCCAATTTACTCGGTACTGGAACAAAGACAATTTTTACATGAAGTTGAAAATATTTTCATACTTACGCTACATAGCCTGTTGATTTCGAAAAGAGGCATTTCCGCATTACTCCGCACACAGAACAGAATCCACGATAACCGCGCTACCGGATCTCTCGGGAATTTCAGTTCTGGATAATATGTTTGATTTCGTCTGCCAAATAATGCCTGCACTTCATAATTACAGACGGATGTTATAGAAAGAAAGCGGTATCTCGAGAAAACAAAAAAAATCAACACGGTTAACAATCGTCGTTTTATGTTTGATATCACAATATGACAACACTTCCAAGCAGCCCTTTAGTACTTTTAGTTTCCAAGCCGAAGGTTTGCCAAAGTCACTTTCGTCCAATCAGGAGCTGGTTCAGAATTGGTTCAAAAACAGAAGACAAAGCTGGCGGATCCTATCCTAGGTTTCTGCTTCAAGCGAAACGACATAAAACATAGTTCTAAACGTGTTTTAAAATCAGCAACAAATCCCACATTACCACGGCAGATGGATAGCTAACCGGAGGCGAGATGCCCCAACTGCCAACACCGATCGCCTCAATACATGCCGACAAGTGACGGGCGAACGAAATGTAGGCTCAGATGCAACAACCAGGCGGATGGCTTCGTTCTTTGCTATGAATATTAGCCCCGCCATTCGCATGCCTTTTGCCAGCCGTTCGCACGCCATCCGGTCGCCAGCATGCCTGCCGGCGGATGGTACCTTCGGGTGGGGCATCCCGCCTCCCATAGAGTAACAAATAATTCAAAGTTGTTCTATATCGATGAAACGTGTATAAGCTGTCTGTAAACGTCAAAATTTGACGTTTAATGACAGCTCATACTCCTTTCATCGATTTAGAAATATTATTCAGGAAAAATTGAAAATGTTTTACAAAGTAAATTTAACATTAGTTAATCTGAAAAAAAAGTTCTTAAAGTTTTGTATTTCTGGATTTGTGTGGATAATTTCTGCATAATTTGTTTCGGAATTTTGGACTGCAGTTTTTGAATTTTCTAGTTGTTTAATTGTTCGATTTTTCAGTTGTACTTATTAACATTAGTAACAGTTATACAATGCTCTGCCAAGTGATGTTATGCAGCAAAGTTAGTGTGATGCAGCTTGGCCACACAGCTGAGGCCAAGTTTCCGCTGGAGAACGTGTTTGTAAATCATCCGTCGGAAGTGCAATCAAATCTGTGATCCACTCGTTCGTCTGGTTTATTCAAACATAGGTTATGGCTAGTTTAAAGCCGACTAAGCGGACGTGAAGATGTATAACGCACATAAATGCAATGTAACGTTGCTACAGATGTAGTTAGTACTTTGATATTTTGTATAAATGATATGCTTAGGCACAATCACAGTGCGTTTTTGTGAATACCAAGTTACTGCAATTTGATTCGGAATCCTGAATAAATGCAATATGGAATCCAGTTGAAAGGCAACAACCGATTTCGAAACCTACTGAGTCAGAATAGGTTATTGCATTTGAGCTAAGTTGAAATCCTTATTGAATTCATTCAAGATACCGAACCGGTTTCGGAATCGGTTTGACTGAGTATATTTGAGTAAACCGAAGGCGTTAGTATAAAGGTGCGCAAAGAGTGTGCAGAGAGTGAAGCCAAAAAAGTCTACTTATCGAGCAAAATTGCTACAAAGACGGATTCCAATTGTGCACGATAGGTAGATTTTTTTGACTTCACTCTTTGCGCAATTGTTCTCTATAAACTACGGAGTAAACCGGACAAATAAGTGAATCACAGGTTGGTTTGCACATCCGCCGGCGGGTTTGATAACACCTCTTCAGGTGGTACCTCAGCGGCTTTGTGCAACTTGGTATCCTTCGCTGCGACTATGTGGTCCAGCCACACAACGCTAGTTTTGCTGCATAACATCACTGGCAGAGCACTACGTCACTGTTACCAGTGTTATTAAGCACAACTGAGGAATTATAAATTCAATAATTTGTAAATTCAAAAACTGAACGAAATTCTAAAACGGGATAAATTATGTACATTATAAAAATCAGAAATACAAGACGTTGACAAATTTATAGTTTTTTGAAAATGAATGACACAAGTAACAAAAATATATAAATTGCTTGCTAAAAATATCTAAAATTCAAGATA
Source organism: Topomyia yanbarensis (assembly GCF_030247195.1). Lineage (NCBI taxonomy): Eukaryota > Metazoa > Arthropoda > Insecta > Diptera > Culicidae > Topomyia > Topomyia yanbarensis. Next base: position 293,222,984 of record NC_080671.1, on the reverse strand, counting down.
TCTGTAATCAAAAATTTAAAAATTTTGAGAATAGAGAATTCCAATAACAACAAGAAACATCCAGAAAAATTAAAAAAATTGAATATTCCAAAATTAAACAATGTTTTAATTAAAAAAGTCTAAAATTCAAAAATCAAATCTTCAAAAATTCAGGAAAGTTGAAGAATTCAAATGTTAAAAATTCAAAACTTTAAACTTCAAAAATCGAAATGTTCATAAAGTAAGACCCAAAAATTCAGGAACACAATGATACAAAAATTCATGTAATGCAATTCAAGTATTACAAATTCAATAGTTCTAAAATACAAAGATGCCAAAATTCCAAATCAAATTAATACAACCACAATAAAAATACAAATACAAAAAGAAAAAATAAAAATACAGAATTACTAAAATTCAAAAGCACTAAAATACAAAAAAAAATGAAAAGCCCTTTTAGCACAAAATTCTCAAATTCAAAAGATCAAAAATTGAAGACATCAGAAATTCGAATATTCGAAAATTCAAGAATTCGAAGATTTTTAAAATCCAAAAATTGAAAAAGAAATAAAAATTCAAAGATCCGGTAATTCAAAGGTTCAGAAATTCAAAAACTCGAAAAATCAATTATTAAAACATGCAAAAAATTGAAAATTCTGGTTTCAAAAATTCAATAACTCCAATATTCAATTATTAAAAATTCGAAGAGCAAAGAATTCAAAAATTCTGTAATTCAGAAATTCAAACATTCAAATATTAAAAAATATCAAGAATTCAGCAATTAAAAAATTCTTGTATTCTAAAATTAAAAACTTCTGCAATTCAACGCAACAACAACATAAAAATTTACTAACGCAAAAACACAAAAATACAACAAAAACAAAATACAAAAATCTATAAATGCAAAAATTCAAAGGATCAATAAATTTAAAATTCAAGATAACAAAATACTAAATATTCAGAAATTGAAAAATTCATAAATTCGAGTATTTAAAACTTCAAAAAGTCAAAGATTCAAAAATTCAAGAATATGAAAATTTTAGAAATATCAATAACCAAAAATTCAATATTTCGAAAATGCAACCATTCAAAAATTCTAATGTTTAAAATTAAAAACCTCGAAAATTTATAAAAATCCGATATTGAAAAATTCTTAAGTTCAAAAATTCAAATTTCAGAAAAAAAACAAAATATATAAATCCAGAAATTCAAAAACACAATAATGCAAACATTCTGAAGTACAAAAATACTAAAATTCTAAGAACATAAAAATTTCAAAAATACAAGAATCCATAAGCACAAAAAATATTAAAATACAGGGTACAAGCACAGAGAACAGACATATAAGCTAGAACAAACTTTCCCGAAAAACCTGTGTAAACATTTAAATGAAAATACGTTGAAAATCACCATCGCATTCAGGTTCGCATGCGTGAGTCACTGTTGTATCCAAGTTTGCATACAAGTCCCGTATAGCGCTTGTTGGCTGATCGAAGCGCCGACCAGTGGCAAGTTGCTACTTGCTGTTGTCATTTCAAAGCGACAGTTTAATTTCTTACACAAGTTGAAAACTTTACTTGTATGTCAGTTCTCAGTGGTACAAGTACAAAAATACAAAAAGTACAAAAATGCTAAAAGTACAAAAATATTCAAATACAGAAATACAACAATCCAACAATACTAAATTACTAAAATTCAGAAATGAAACAATACAGAAATACAAAAAACCCATACAAAAATATAAATAAAAAAATAGAAAAACTCAAAAATATCATAATACAAAAATACTGAAACACAAAAATACAAAAGCACAAAAATACGAAAATGTAGAAATACAACAGATAGATAGATACTACAATTAAAAAAAATCAAAAATTCGAAAGTACGAAAATATTGTGTATTTACTCGAAAGCTGAAAGCAAATATGTATTTGGCTGAAAGTAAGCGTTCGAATACAGGGGATGTGTGAATGGTGTCTGGCTGTTTCGCGCTGTATGAGGTATTGAATCATTACAATTCACATATATGTCTGCAGAAAAAGCAATACTTTCAAAATGCTTACAATGAAATTTAATGTGAATATAATTTATTTCCTAGAATAATGCTTTTATTGATAATGCTTCTCATAATTGCCGGGATTGCCCCCCCCCGTGCGGTAGAAGTCAAACCAAAACAATCATCACTCACTGGCGGCTGTTTCATTCATTTCGTATAGTCTAATTCATGCGTGGTTGTGTTAGTGCGACAGTTGAGGTTAAATGTTGTTGGACCTTGGGGGTTGAGGTTAAGTTAGCTGAAGGATAACATACTCATTCCACGCCTTTATGCATTATATCTGTGTGCAATTCACAGACAGTGAATGACTCGATTAATTTTTGACAAACTGGTTGACAATGAAGTGTCAGCGACTATTCTCGCGACTACTCAACCGAACGAATACTTTAACCGTCCGTGTTCAGATAGAGATTAAACGCACAATACAAAGATTCAAAAATACAGGAATACTAGAATACAAAAAATGCAAAATACAAAAATACTAGAATACTATACCACAAAAATACAAAAACACAATAATATAAAAATACGAGAACACAAAAATACAAGAGCATAAAAATATAAAAATACAAAAAATTCAATAATACAAAAAAACTAAAGTACAAAAAATACAAGAATACAAAAATACTCAAATACAGAAATACAACAATCCAACAATACAAAAATACCAAAATACAAATATATATATAGATACGAAAGTGCTGAAAAAGGCAAATACAAAAGTTTTAAAATACAAAAATAAGAAAATGTAAAAATACAAGAATGCAATAATAGAACACATACAAAAACACAAAGATACAAAATCACAAAAATATAAAAACTCTAAATCACAAAAATATCAAAATACAAAAAACAAAAGAGTAAAAAAACGAAAATACAAATATACGAAAATACAAAAACACGATATAACTAAAAAATGCAAAAATACCAGAATACAAAAATACTGAAACACAAAAAAACGAAATGCAAAAATACGAAAATATGAAAATACAAAAATTCAATAATGCAAAAATACCAGATTACAACAATACAAAAATGCTAAAAATCCAAGAATAAAATAATGCAAAAATACTCAAATACAGAAATACAACAATACATCAATTTAATAATACAAAAATAACAAAATACCAAAATACGAATATATTAAAATACAAAACTACGAATACGAAAATATAAAACTTAAAAAATACAAGAATAGAAAAATTCAACATACTGAAACCCAAAAATACAAGAACACAAAGATACAAAGACACAAGAATATAAAAATACAAAATCACAAAACTATAAAACACAAAAATTCAAATATACAAAAATACAAAAACACAAAATTTCATAAATGCAAAAGTTCAAAGGATCAATAAATAAAAAATCAAGAGATGAAAATATCAAATATTAAAAAATCCATAAATTAAATTATTTAGGAATTCAAAAAGTTAGATTCAAAAATTCAATATTTAAAAACGCTTTTAATCCACCTAACAGTGTGATGAGACATTTCTTATAACTCTTATCACTCTCTTCGGATATTATATCGTTTGAGAACATTTAGAACTATATGCTTCGCGATGTTTTTGATAACACATACTACATGGGATTGTGGCAGGACTCAGAGAATCGCTCAAATCAGCATAGGACAACATCAGTGCTAGAAATCTCAAACCAAATCAATAGGAAAGCGAAAAAATGGCCCATAAAATAGACATACCATCGAATTATTGTTAATGCCCTGTTAATAAAATATCTAAATTGTGGTGGGAAAACTGAATTTTCCTAAAAAGGTTATTTATTAATCATTCGCATGTATGAAAAAAAGCCTTATGTTTACATTTGTGAGTATCGCCCTTTTCACAAAAAAGCGTTGAAATGAAATCGCAGCTCCTGATATCACGCTATCTCTGAAGTGCATGCGTGCATAGTTCCAAATTTTACTTCGACATCGACTTTTTCTAAAGGTGACTTCCCAGTAGTATCCTTGATTTGAATTATTATCGCTAATCCTAATGCCAAAGAACAAATAAAAACCTCTCGAAAACGAACCGTTTGGGAAAACCATCATCATTACTGAAATTTTCATTTTCACGAAACTTTTCGATAACCTTCCGTGCACTGGGTGCACTGTGCTCTGAAAATCTAGCGAAATCGTCTTAGGGCACCAGCGGGTCTAATTCAGAGCTATCTGCGCGGCGAATTAAATCTGTAAAGAACACTAAAAATTAATTTCTATTCCATAATTTTCAGTTCAGCAATTCGAGAGATCGTGCTCACCGAAAGCCATGAAAAATAGACTACGTTGTTAAGCGATGGTCACTATTTATTAAAAAATCACGGTTAAATAAAAAATTAAACTATTAAAATATTTCAAATAGTTTATAATTTTCACAAACATATTAGGAAAAATTGTTTAATAAGCTTTCGTAATATTGTGTAGGAAAAAAGCTGAAAACTTTAGTATTTTCTCTATCTGCAACATATAAACCCTCAAGTATACCAAATAATTGATATACGAATTGGAATAGGTTCGCCAAATTTTGGAAGAAGTCTATAAAATAACCCCTTGACAGCTGCCTAAAAATTGTTGTAGTTCGATGCAATAAAAAAATCATATTTGGCAATTCATATTTGGCTGATAAAATTGGGGTGTCAATGTATTATAATAGATATTCAGCATTAGAAGAAGTTTCTTTCGAGTGTAGAACGACTTTGTTTCTACCAGAGTTTTTAATAGTAGAGTTGCGTAAAGAGGATTGGCAACATTGGACCAATCATTGGTCTTTTTTAAATTTTGGCAACCTTTTATTTTTAGTTAAATTTCAAATGACTTCACCCGAACGCTTCAGTTAGAAGTTAACTTTGCGCATTTAAAAATTTAAAATTAAGTGTTTAGTTGTATTTTGTAAAAATCAGTACGATAAATAACATCGTATAAAGAATTTAAGCTTTTTCCGGTTCTCAACTGATCCGCAACTAAGAACGAAATGCATTGATTTTTGCCGCTTGCCGTCTGATTGGGGTGTGACAAAAAACAGTCGAATTTGCAGCGTAAGATAAATTTGAAACAGGTACATAAGTGGAATGCATACACAAATTTGTCAAAATTTTAGCTGCACTTTAACTATGAGAAATACCTTCATATTTCCACTGTCGGTGGAAGAGCTGTTCCGGTGTTTAAAATAGTGCCAAATTTGAATATCAGTGAACATATATTTTTTAATAATTGTCATTAAGCAAAATATTAACATTATTTAAATGTTAATATTACATCATTGAATTTTTTCTCATAATTATAATCACATAATAACGATACTCCCCACGCATTCGAGCATTGTTATTCTTCGTGTCCGATAGGTAGACGTTTTGAGTGTCCAATAGGTAGATTTGCTTCAGTCTTTGCGCAACTGTTCTCCACTCAACCAAAATATCACTTACATTTCATATGCAAAAACATGTAAATATTTTCCATAATACTTTTCACATGAATGTTATTATTTTCACACATAATCTGTTCTCTCTTCCGCCGTATAAAAACCAGTATTGATTACAGATATATCTTACGTGAGGTTCAGTTACTTGCCATCGGAATGCCACATATTTTCTATTTGAAACTTATATACCTTTTATATGATATTCAGATGATTGTTAACTGAATGTATAATAGCAATCGTGTTACATGAAGTGGGTTTATCTGATATTCATGTGATTGTTAGTTGCTTGTATAATAGTATTCAAATGCTTTGGTAGGTAATGTATAGCTTGGTTTAATAAATGTGCGGATAATCCTAGTAAAGTTCAGTTGGAAATTGAGCCGGTATTCTGACTGGCTCTAGTTAATAACCGATTCCAGTGACAAAACAATCACTGGAACCAGGTACTAACTGGAGCCAGCCAGAACTTTGGCATTTTCCGGCTGGACTTACTGGCCTGTGTTGATTATTGATTTGTAATGCATTCTATACCATCTTGGAATCTTCAACCTGGAGCAGAGATAGCGGATATATATGTATTTCTAACGTCTTCACATTTGATTAGAAAAATCAAAAGTCCGGGAGCAATGTATTCACCGCCGTGCTGTGCCTTGACGGCATGTTGAATGTGTCTGATTTTTTCACATTGTATGTTCCCGTAATAATAATGTGTTTTACACATAACGCTAGAAGCATGTGATAGACACATAACGTGTATGTGGGGCACGGTTGAAAGTTATTCATTTTGTATTTGAAATTCATCGGTGATTGTATAAGTTTTATTTGATGCATATGAATCTGATGTGCATAATCGTTTTTAAAATTTGGGTGTTTTTTCACATGAAACGTATGTGATTTTTTGGCTCAGTGTTTATAAACTGTGGTTTCTACACTCAAAAAATAAATAACGTTACTTTTACATGAAAACATATGTGAATCTCATCCACCACACTTTTCACGTACATTATATAGGATAGACCGATATATCAGTACCTGGCTCATCAAATAATATTTATCTAGCTCACCAGGTCAAAGTTACGTGTTTTTCATATACCTGGGAAAGGGAATTCACGTATTAATTACATGAAGTCAAACATATTATGCATGTTTGTGTTTCAGTAATTATTACGTGAATCTCCGTTGCGCAGTATACAGAAGACATGTAAGTTCTATTTGATGAGCCAGATAAATTTTATCTTTGAAACAGATAGTTTAATTTGCATGGTACTAATATATAACAATAAAAGTATTTTTAATTTTCAAACACTAAGATGTCTATATTTATTTCTTTGATTATTTTACAATTTATTATAACGCATGCTTTTAAACTTGAACTTTAACATTAAATACTGTGCTATGGAACATACCGCACTAAAAAGTAATTGATCCGTAACTTTGGACCGAGAATTTGGCCATTCGCCCAATGGATCCCTGAAATTAAAGTAAATGGAATATCAGATTTATCTATCATGCAAATAAATTCAACAATACAAACCTTTCGAAGAACACAACACCAACCCAGCAAGTTGTCGGTTCACGGTTGATTTTTTCGTACATGAAATTCATATAAGCTGGATTATCAAAGATTGACGTCAGTTAAAACTTATATGCTATTCACATAGCCGCTACATAGTTGTTAGATGTGATTTATATGAATCACGTAATCTATGTCGAAATTGAAAACATTTGTATTTATGTGAATAATCACATGAATTCAAAGTGATTTATTTTTTGAGTGTACTTACTTGAAGTCAGCGGCGTAGCCAAAAATTCGGTTTGGAGGGGGTTTGGTGAAAATCGATCTTATTGTCCAAACGGCATAATTCTGAAACCATAAATTTTAAAGTTTTAAAATTATGCAGAATTATTTTCCAGAAAATAGTAACAAGGTTCGTGTCTTTAGCGAATTTGTTGAGACTTTATTGTAGTCATGAATATTAACCTGAGAAAATTCACCATAAATACTTCTTGGACGATATACCGTCAAAATTATTTTATCAAATGATGCGCTGTTTAACGTTTATATAACTCATTGAAGATACTAAACCTCCGAAATTGGCGGTTTCAAAATGATGCTATCTTGACCTTAAATTACTGTTTTTAAACATTTGACCTATACATATAATTGGTCATACAACAAAAATCAAATGCTCATCAAAATTGATCAGAACCTGCTAGAGTCGAATGGAAATCGTCATTTTTCATAAATTTCTCTCTACATACGGAAAGTGTCATCCTCGTTATTAATCATATTACGTTTTCGTCTCAACTCGACGCATTCCCAAAATATAAACCTGTTTTAATCCACCTAGTGGTGCAATTGTGCTTTTCTCATTTGTCCTGACTACGATTCCATGGCTGGTTATGTTCAATACAATGGTGGAAATGAATATTACATGTTAAGTACGATTTGCACATACATACAATCGATCGACAGCCACGATCTTGAGATACTATGTGATATTGAAACATCGCTTGAAACCAGCGGCGGATCATGGAGAAAGATCCGGGAGGTCCAGGTCTTGCCGAAAATTTTCAACTTGTTAAGAAATTTTAAACTAGTTTTAATTTTAAAGTAGCAACCCCTCACTGCATACCCCCCCTCGGGCCGGTATAATTGAAGATTTTTAGAGTGATTGCATAACCTTTCTATATGAGAAAGGCAAAAATGTACCAAAGTCTAAAAAAGTCAATTTTTGTCAAACATCTCAATGTTTCATGCATTTTAAAGTCATTTGGCATCAAAAATACAAATTTGGTTTTGAAATTTTTTCATTTCAGTTTATATGGGAATTTGCTGCGTGATTGCACTCTTCAACTCGTAACCCCGGAACCGGAAGTCCAATCAATAAAAAATTCAATAACAGCCGATGGGAAGGTTGTAACTTTCATTTGAGACTAACTTTGTGCAAATCGGTCCAGCCATCTCTGAGAAACACATACACACATACATACACAGATATTTTCTGATCTCGACGAACTCAGTCGATTGGCATATGACACTCGGCCCTCCAGGTCGGGTTAGATTGACGAATTTTAGAGTGAATGAGAAAGGCAAAAACATTTTTAGCAAATGTTGAAAGTTATGCATTTTTTTGGTGAGCAGTTCTATGTTTCATTAAATCAATTTTAACTTCGCTTCCTATTAAATAAAGACCCTTATTACAATACATCTCTACAAAAACGAGCTCAATTTGAAAATAAATCTGAGGATTATGATTGATTACAGAACTCTGGAATTTTCTATTGGAATGTTTTCAGGCAGGAATTTGATATTGATGCAATTGGACAACTGTGAAATCAAAACCAATAGATCAGTTACATATCAGGACCGCATTCCGACAATTTATCAAACGTCCTCATGATGTCTACAACAACAGGTTATCAATCTACGGATCAGATAATTGTTATTATAATATTGAATTAAATCAGTCAGCATCAATAAATTTTCAACTTCAATCCAATTTTTTTCGGTGTGGTGGGGGGGGGGGGGGGGTGTTGTATGGTGGTAAAAACCCCAAAACCTTCTCGTGGCTACGCCGTTGCTTGTAGTTATTTATTTCGCTTTTCATTTTCCGATATTTTTCAGATCGATCCGATGGTAATAAGTTAGAAAAATTGCAGTCAGAAGGTTCGTACAAATGAACATTTTTGCACTGATAAGTTATCAAGTTCCTTCCAGACAACTTGGAAGTGTTCGGTGATTATTTCTAGCGGTTGTAGATAGAAAAATGAAATACAAAATTCGTTTTATTGAAATAATGTTTGGCTTATTTCAATGGATTATTACTATATTGAACAATAAATAGGCGACAAAGAGTAATCCACAACAACAAGCCATAACTTTTAAAGTATTCAAAATAGATATTTGAAGTCTTCAGTAAAGTTATTCGTAAAAGTAAGAGCTACAAATTTGCTGAAGACATCATTTCGATATAATCATTTCCAAGAAAATTTGTGACTATATCTCACTCATAGGGGGATTAATCAGCAAAAGCACAATACCAAAAGAAAGGGAATATTGCCCTCATTAAATTCTTCAAAGATACTATTGACCTAAAATAAGCCGTTTTGGCGTTAATAATAGATTACATGTTTTTGGTCATATTTCTGGCAATGGGAAATGATAAAAACTTTTCGTCCGCATTTGATGTTAAATATCTCTTTTGATAATAGTTCGATTTAAACAATCTATAGCTTGTTCGAAAGGTATTCGTTGAAGCTATCTAAAAACATATAAATTGTTAATCTATATTGTCAATTTCGGCAGATAATTAAAAAAAAACTGCAAAAAACGCCATTTTTACGCAATCAAACAGTCATATCTTGGAAACTAAACATCAGAATCAAAAACAAATTAATAGCGTTCATACTGTTTTTTAGTTCTTTCATTTAAAATTGGATTGGATAAGATCGGTTCAGCCATTGCTGAGAAACACGAATGAGAATTTGTCCGTTACATACACACACACAGACACACACACACACACAGACATTGTCCCAAATCGTCGAGCTGAGTCGATTGGTATATAAGACTCGGTCCTCCGGGCCTCGGAAAAAATCTTGAAAGTTTGAGCGAATTCTATACAATTCTTTTATAAGAAATGTAAAAATTCATGAATTTTAGAATTTTAGAAATTTCAAAAATTCAATAATTCGAAAGTTCTAACATTCAACAATTTAAAAAATTGAATATAGAAAAATTTCAAAATTCAAAAATGAAAATTTCAGAAATTCACCACTATACAATACAATAAAAATAAAAATTTAAATTTCAAATGATTCAGAAATGCAGAAATACAAAAATGCAAAAATTAAAAATTCAAAAATATGAAGAAACAATAATACAAAAACACAAAAATGCTATAATACAGACAAAAAAATCCAAAATTACAAAAATACAATAACAAAAATGCAATAATTCGTAAAGGTAGAAATACAGAAATACAAAATTTAAAAATACAAAAGTACACACACACACACACAAGTAAACACAAAAATATAATAATACAAAAATAGGAAAACACAAAAATGCAATAAAACCTGTTAATCCACCTAGTGGTGTAATTGTGTCTTTCTCATTTATCAAAGCTGGTTACGTTCAGTATAATATTGAGGAAATGGCTATTACATTCTTATTGCACTTGGTAAGTATATATGAGTGCACGACTGCTACGAACCTGATGAGCAACATGTCGACGCTGACACACTTGAGATAAACAAAAATATAATATTTAATTAGCGAGCTGTTAAGCGAGTTCAATGTTGTCTTCACATATTTTGAAATGCGCAGTGGTGGGAAAGGGTAGGGGCATAATTAGTGGGAGGGGAGGATGCGTTAGGAAAAACCTAACATATTTGGGGTGAAGGGATTGCGGGTGTGATGTTGGTCAAAGAGAGTGGGAGGGGGTGAAGGTAAGAGAGTTGGAAAGGGGTATGAGAGGGTGGAGGGGTACATGGGGGGGGGGTGCAACTTCATACTATGTCTTCCATTTGAGACTAGGTTAGTGAAAATTGGTTCAGTCATCACCGAAGTGGCTTTAGTTCTGAAATATGTCCGGAACCCGGGACTTCCGGAATTATCGATAGTGGACAATATATTCCAAGAATCTAGGCCAGCGAATCGAAGTATTTTGATGTTCATTTCAATAGATTTTTAAACTATGAGGTGTTACGATTGTACCGGTTTATATGAGAAATTCCTTTGCAACCGCAATAACCAAACTGTAACTCCGGAACCAAAAATCAGGACTGAATGAAATTCAATGGCAGTCAATGGAAGTATTATGTCTTTAATTTGAAATCAAGTTTGTAAAAATCGGTTAAGAGTTCGCTGGAAAATAGGGGGATATTAGCTTAGGAACTTGGCGAGCTCCCCGGGGGCATCAATAACCGTCATAGGTGACCAATGTGGTCAAAACTACTTTGATTGCACTATGCTATATTTCACCCTAAGGAGGAAAATTTGGTAAAAACCAAAATTTCTCACTAGGGTGAAAATTTGTTGGTATAAACCAGTCTTTGTACAGGAGGGCACAAATCCTTATTTCATACTATGTTGCGTTTCGGCTTCGCCTCATCAGAAACCGACACTAACGTATTGTCGGAATAGATTAGCGCCGGCTTGACGCAAATCCCTTAAAACTAAAACACACTATGTGTTTCAGCAGAAGTTCTGTTTATGCCGATGAGACACAAGTGAAGCCGAAACTTGTCTTGGCTTAGCAGGCCTATGCGAAAGCACTATGCTATATTTCACCCTAAGGAGGAAAATTTGGTAAAAACCAAAATTTCTCACTAGGGTGAAAATTTGTTGGTATAAACCAGTCTTTGTACAGGAGGGCACAAATCCTTATTTCATACTATGTTGCGTTTCGGCTTCGCCTCATCAGAAACCGACACTAACGTATTGTCGGAATAGATTAGCGCCGGCTTGACGCAAATCCCTTAAAACTAAAACACACTATGTGTTTCAATCAAACGACTGATCAAACGTGATGTCCCGTTAGAGCAGAAGTTCTGTTTATGCCGATGAGACACAAGTGAAGCCGAAACTTGTCTTGGCTTAGCAGGCCTATGCGAAAGCACTATGCTATATTTCACCCTAAGGAGGAAAATTTGGTAAAAACCAAAATTTCTCACTAGGGTGAAAATTTGTTGGTATAAACCAGTCTTTGTACAGGAGGGCACAAATCCTTATTTCATACTATGTTGCGTTTCGGCTTCGCCTCATCAGAAACCGACACTAACGTATTGTCGGAATAGATTAGCGCCGGCTTCGATTGGTTATTGATATAGAACCGCAAATCCAAGTAATGTTGAACCTATTTGAATATGTATTATATCATTCGGGCATCATGGTGTTACCAGTTTATAAGGGAATTTGCTGTGTGACCGTACTCTTCAATTCGTAACTCCGGAACCGGAAGTCGGATCAACTAAAATTTATATAAAGCTTATGGGAGCATTATACCGTTTATTTGAAACTAATTTTATGTAAATCGGTTTAGCCATCTCTGAGAAAATTAAGTTAAATTATTTGACACACACATATATACACACACGCAGACATTTTGCTATCTCGAACTGAATCGAATGGTATAAGAGACTCGGCCCTGCTGGCCTCGTTTAATGGGTCGCAATTCCGACCGATTGCATAACCTTTCTATATAAGAAAAGCAAAAAGGTGCGAAATCAGCAAAGTCCCAAAAAGTCTATTTCTCTCAAAAACATTTTTTTCGGTGTAACATAAAATCTCGACGTTTCATGAATTTTACGGACATAAAAGGAAATACGAATTAAATTTCTGAAATTACATGGGGTCCCCCTTCGAAATAAAGATGTAAAAATTCAAAAATACAACAATGCAGATAACTAAAACACAAAAATGCAAGAATATAAAAATACATAAATACAAAAATACAGAAATCCAAAAATACTTGAACACAAAAATATACAAATACAAAAATACAGCAATACAAAAATTCAATAATGCAAAAATACAACAATACAAAAATTTGAAAATACAAAAATGCAAAAATAGAAAAATATAAAAATGCAAGAATACAAAAATACAAATATACTAATATACAAAAATATAAAAATACCAAAATACAAAAATGCAAAAATACGAAAACACAAACATACAAAAATGTAGAAATACAAAAATACAAAAATGCGAGAATACCATAATACAAAATGGTAAAGTACACAAATACAAAAACACAATTATGTGTTATTAATTACAAAAATATAAAAGATACGAAAATGCAAAAGTGCAAGAAAACAAAAAATTTAGAAATACAAAAATATAAATTGATAAAAAGTACAAAAATTCAAGAGATAAAAATTTAGAAAAAGCAAAATTTTCAAAAAAACCAAAAATTTAAAATCAAAGAGCTTAAAAATTCAACAACTCTGAATACAAATAGTCAAAAATACGCAAAAAAATTGAAAATTTCCAAAATTCAACAGCTCGAAATACCAGAAATTGAAGCTTTTAAAAATTTTAATACTCAAAAAAATTTAAAATGATGGATTTAAAAATTCCTTACATTATTATATTTTCAAATTCTTGAATTTTTAAACTTTTAAATATTTTTTTCTTAAATTTTTAAATTCCTGATAAAATGTTCACAAATTTTTAAATTTTTAAATGCTTAGATTTTCAAGATTTGAAGCGTTTAAATTTTTAAATTAATTAACTATTAACTTTTTAAATTTTTGAATTTTTTTTTTAAATGTTCACATTTTAAAATTTTTGAATTTTTAAATTTAAAATTTCTTAAATTATTAAATTTTTAAATATTGAAATTTATGAATTTTCCAAATTTTTAATTCTTAAATTTTTAAATTCTTATTTGAAATTTTTTAATATTGAAATCTTTAAATTTCAAAATAATTTGATATTCAAATTTCTTAAATTTTTGTTTTTAAATCTCTACATTTTTGCATTCCTTAATATTGAAATCTTTTAATTATTAAATACTTAATTTTTTTTAATTTTTAGATGTTTAAACCATTAAATTTTTAAAATTTTTAAGTTGCTCAATCTTTAAATCTTAAAATTTTTAAATTTTCGAATATATAAATTTTGAGATTCTTGAATTTTTAAATTGTTAGTATCCTTAAACTTTTTAAATTAATTTTTTTTGTATTTTTTTTGCTTTTCCATTTTTTAATATTTAAACTTGAAAATTTTTAAATTCATAAATTTTTTATTTTTGATCTTCAAATTCTTTTCAATTTTGATTTTTCCTAACTTTTAAATTTTTGTTTTTGAAATTACCTTTCAATTCAAAAATTTCAAAAAAATTAAGTTTCGAAATTTTAAACATTAAAATCTTTAAATTTCTAAACCTTTAAATTTAAAAAAAATTAATTTCAAAGGTTTGAATAGTTAAATTTTTACATTCCAAGATTTTAAATTTTTTGAATTCCCAAATTTTTTTTTAAATTTCTAAACCTGTAAATTTTTCCAATCCTCAAATTTTCGCATCTCTAACAAATCTTCTTATCGTTTGATTTGCCTTGAAGCGGAGAGTACTATGCAATATTAGGAAGCTATTCCTCCTGACAATTCTGATAAACTATTTCACAATTGTACATGAAACCCTTCACCTTGACTAGGACAAAGAAAATATTAGGTTTGTTGCAGTACACGAAAGTTGCTCCGGAGCAAAACATACTTACCCCTTTTTACTCCGGTTTGCTAGCAGAAGAAGAAAAAAGAGAAAAGTAATTGTCTAGTTTAGTGACTATAGTGATAGAGGTCCATTTTCAATGAGGTTTTTTGCCAATTGGGTGTATTTTAGCCTGAATAAACCGAATCCGAGAGCGGAAATGTGAAATTTTTAACCAATGTTCAATAAATTGAAAAAATAAGTTGTGATTAATAACACTCATGACAATAACAGTGCTTACACAAGTGAGCTTATACAGTGGAGCTAGTGTGATGTGGCTTGGTCGCATACCCGAGGGGAAGGATCCGAAGAGGCGCAAAGCCACTGAGAATCCGCCGGACGAGGAATTGATTAACCCGTTGCTGGAATTGCAAGCAAACCTGTGATCCTCTCGTTTGACAGGTTTACTCAAACATAGGGGCTATAGTTAGTTGAAAGCTCGTACATCAGAAAGTGATGTGGCATAGCCACATTAGTCAGTAATTTGGTTGACTAATGTGGCTACCCCACATCGTATTCTGGTGTAATGTCAGACTTCGCTGCCGCTCAGTCGGCTTTAAACTACCTATAACCCTTATGTTTAAGTAAACCGGGCAAACGAGATGATCACAGGTTTGCTTACAAAATCCAGCAATGGGTTAATCAATTTCTCGTTCGGCGGATCCTCAGCGGCTTTGCGCCGCTTCGGATCCTTCGCCTCGGGTATGCGGCCAGGCCGCATCACACTAGCTCCGCTGTGTAAGCTCACTTGTTAAAGAACTGCTATTGTTAAGACTGTTATTAAGCACAACTTATTTCTTCAGTTTATTTAACTACGGTTGAAAATTTCACATTTACGCTCTCGGATTCGGTTTATTTAGATAGATATACATTCTTTTGGCAAAAAACCTCATTAAAATTGGACATCTTTCACTTTCTAAACTAGATTTTCTCATTGTTTCCTAACACTTTCTACGCAATATTACTCACCGGACAAAAAGGCATGAAACGAGAAATTTCCACAATACATCGTGCAGCACCTCCAGCGAGGGTTGCTGATGTACGAAGCACCGCGGTGGAACAGTCCACCCTCCGGGTACTAGATCACAATTCCTCAAGGTGAATATTTGAGAGCAAAGCAAATGACAAACGAATGCAATAATCAGTGGATACAATTTAGTTTGCAACACTCCGTGAACTAGCAAGTGGTTACCGACTACTTTTTTTCCAACACGCAATCCACAATGAAATTTCTTCGCCGAATCAACATCTGAATAATCTTGGCTCTACTGGCTACTTTACTATCAATATAATACTTCGCTCACTTTTGGAAGAAACAAGTATTTTCATGCAGAAGAATTTGACAACGACATCAACATCTATGATCGAATATCACTATTTTGCACAACAGCAACTTTTCTTATTGAAAACACTTTTGATTGCGGAGATTCGGCTCGATCCGTAAATCACTTGAACTAGCAGTATAATCCGCTCCCCCGAGAACGGGAGGAATCACCACCGAAATTCACTGCTGTACATCTCCAGTAAAATACCGTAAAGTCCCATAACAAAAAAATCGAAAAAAAAACTATGTCCCGAAAAAACACAAGTCCCGAAAAAATCGCGAAAGCGGCTAAGTGTCAGCCGTCGATGAAAAAAATACAAGTCCCAAAAGCGGGCTGCGCTATTACGATGTTCGCCCGCCGTTTACTAGCTATGGCAGACGAAATCAAAATTTCATTAGCCATCATGCCTCAGCAGAAAGTGGGATAGAACGGCGTCGTATAACAGTTTTAAACTTTGAAACAAAACTGGTCGAAATAATAAAACAAAACACTTTGCTGGGGATGTGATTGTTTCAGTTCCAGTTCTACTTTGAAACTCCTATATAAAATAACACGCTCCTGAACATGCCCTAAGCATTGACTCTTTATCGTCCACAAATAATAGAGAAAAAAGATAACTCTTTATATGTTAATTTAATCTTAAGTCAAAATGTCACATATAGTATACCAAAGCTTTGCTAATATTTTGTAGATGTGATGTTTTGCGTTGTGATGTTTCTCCAAGTCGACTGTAGTTAGTATGTTTTTCCAATGCCAAACCTCATATCTACACTCTCGGCTGCAATACAGCACATGAAATATATCACAACTACAAGCCCGTCTCTCAAAACGTCACGGTAAAATGCACCATCTACAAACGGTGTTGCCAAGACCACATATGTAAAAGAGCATAATAGCAAAAGTGATCGGCAAAATGTAATAAAATAATAGTTATCAATTATCTCCCTATTATCTTCGCGAAAAACATGTAATATGCTTATACGATCCTGCAATGAGTAAATGCAGAGGCGATAGAAGAATTAATAGCCTTCTGCGTGCTTTAATTGTTAAATAAATTTAAAAGTTGCAAGGAAATTTTTGCACGCGATTTTCTCCGTTTCACGTTTCTGTTAGATATGATGTAATGAAAAAACGCTCTAGAATTTGCTCTTTTGCGACCCCGGACGCCATACTTGTTTTACCACGTGCTTACCTAAGATAAGACGTGACAATCGGCTTCTTATTTTTCCTTCGGCATTCTTCTTTTCGCACATTTTCACCCTGCCGAAATCTTCCGAACAGTGTTGCTGTTTTTATTAATGAAAATATAGTCTTGTTAATTTATTTTATGCCGACAAAATTTTGCGTCTTTAATTCACTATATTGATGAAGGACACGTTTTTTCCATGTCATGGTTGTTTAGTAAGGTTTGACGAAGCCATTTTCTGAATAATTTTAGATTACAGTGTGATTTCTGTCTTATTTTTGTTAAAGTTGATCAACCACGTATACGGTAAATGCATGATAAATACTTGTTTCACTTTGCCGCGCAATTTCAGTTCAATTTAGTCGTTTTTACTTTTTTAACGATAATAATTTTATTTGTCAAAAGTAATGACAATCTTTTCCTATAAATATAGCAACACTGCAAAACATAATTTCGATATCCCTGCAGTAACATTACGTACGGTGCAAAACGTCAGAATCTACCAATCAGGAGCTGGAACATTCTGACATAAAATTGGAACAAAAACGGCCCCCCTTATTGTCACGTCTTGTCATAGGTGCTTACAAGCTTCGTTTCGATTGGTCGGTTTGTTGATTATGTGCTTCGCGGTCCTGGGCCACTTGGGTGAAACGAACCACCAAAAAATCAATCCGCCAAAATATTTTAGAGGTACTCGTTGCGACATCTAGCGGTAAATAGCTAAACTAAAATAGCGCCACCTGTATTTCGGATATGTAAGCTTGTGAATTAAACCACCAAAATTTAACCACCATTTTTTTTTTTAAATTCAATTTTAATAAAACTAATAAAGCAATGGCAATTTTTTTTATTGAATCCAACGAGAAACTAGTTTAAATATCACAAAATTACAATTTTATTGCCAGTGGCCTATAAAATATATAAAAACATAGATATGTAAACAGAACAGTAAAAATGAAAATACATGTACTGAGATGTCTAGAATAGATCTCTGCAAATCTAAAAACATAACGCAGTCGGCCCGTAGCATACGCCCCCCGGGATCTGAAAAATATGGTGCAGCTGGTTTGCATAAGGTAAAAGGCTTTTCCCTTTGCATGTAGAAATCGTTCATAAGAAGTGACCAGGGAATCTGTCGGCACAGTAGAAATGAACTACCAAGTGTTTAGATATTTAGTATAGGTCCCTAGGGATCTGAAAAGTATAGTGTAGTCGGGCCCAAAGAGCTCTTTGATACCCTTGGGTGGCATAAGGTAAAATGCTTTTCCCTTTGCATGTAGAAATCGTTCATAAGAAGTGACCAGGGAATTTGTCGGCGCATTAGAAATGAAACAACAAGTGTTTAGATGTTTAGCATAGGTCCCTAGGGATCTGAAAAGTATAGTGTCGTCGAACCCAAAGAGCTCTTTGATACCCTTGGGTGGCATAAGGTAAAATGCTTTTCCCTTTGCATGTAGAAATCGTTCATAAGAAGTGACCAGGGAATCTGTCGGCGCAGTAGAAATGAAATACCAAGTATTTAGATATATAGTATAGGTCCCTAGGGATCTGAAAAGTATAGTGTAGTCGGGCCCAAAGAGCTCTTTGATACCCTTGGGTGGCATAAGGTAAAATGCTTTTCCCTTTGCATGTAGAAATCGTTCATAAGAAGTGACCAGGGAATTTGCGGGGCAGTAGAAATGAAATACCAACTATTTAGATATTTAGTATAGGTCCCAAGGGTTCTGAAAAGTATAGTGTAGTCGGGCCCAAAGAGCTCTTTGATACCCTTGGGTGGCATAAGGTAAAATGCTTTTCCCTTTGCATGTAGAAATCGTTCATAAGAAGTGACCAGGGAATTTGTCGGTGCAGTAGAAATGAAATACCAAGTGTTTAGATATTTAGTATAGGTCCCTAGAGATCTGAAAAGTATAGTGTAGTTGGGCCCAAAGAGCTCTTTGATATCCTTGGGTGGCATAAGGTAAAATGCTTTTCCCTTTGCATGCAGAAATCGTTCATAAGAAGTGACCAGGGAATTTGTCGGCGCAGTAGAAATGAAATAACAAGTATTTAGATGTTTAGTACAGGTCCCTAGGGATCTGAAAAGTACAGTGTAGTCGGACCCAAAGAGCTCTTTGATACCCTTGGGTGGCGTAAGGTAAAATGCTTTTCCCTTTGCATGTAGAAATCGTTCATAAGAAGTGACCAGGGAATTTGTCGGCGCAGCCGAAATGAAGTATCAAGTGTTTAGATATTTAGTATAGGTCCCTAGAGATCTGAAAAGTATGGTGTAGTCGGGCCCAAAGAGCTCTTTGATACCCTTGGGTGGCATAAGGTTAAATGCTTTTCCCTTTGCATGTAGAAATCCTTCATAGGAAGTGACCAGGGGATTTGTCGGCGCAGTAGAAATGAACTACCAAGTGTTTAGATATTTAGTATAGGTCCCTAGGGATCTGAAAAGTATAGTGTAGTCGGACCCAAAGAGCTCTTTGATACCCTTGGGATGCATAAGATAAAATGCTTTTCCAATTGCATGTAGAAATCGTTCATAAGAAGTGACCAGGGAATTTGTCGGCGCAGTAGAAATGAAACAACAAGTGTTTAGATGTTTAGTATAGGTCCCTAGGGATCTGAAAAGTATAGTTTAGTCGGGCCCAAAGAGCTCTTTGATACCCTTGGGTGGAATAAGGTAAAATCCCTTTGCATGTAGAAATCGTTCATAAGAAGTGACCAGGGAATTTGTCGGCGCAGTCGAAATGAACTACCAAGTGTTTAGATATTTAGTATAGGTCCCTAGGGTTCCGAAAAGTATAGTGTAGTCTGGCCCAAAGAGCTCTTTGCTACCCTTGGGTGGCATAAGGTAAAATGTTTTTCCCTTTGCAGGTAGCAATCGTTCATAAGAAGTGACTACGGAATTTGTTGGTGCAGTATAAATGGAATCACAAGTATTAAGATATTTAGTAGAGACTCCTAGGGATCCGATTAACAGTAACCTGGCCGCGATTGGTTGGAAAAAAACTAAAAGGGCAGCCCTTTTTTACCATCTGTGTTAACTGAATGAGGAAAAAATCTATGAAAATCTGTGATAAATTTCCGAAAAATCTGTGAAAAATCACAATGTTTCCAAAAACCTGTGAAATTTTCATCAAAATGTCAAAAATCTGCCACCTGTGAAAAAAAAAATCTGTAATCAGAAAATTGTGAAAAAAATTAGTGACATTACATAAAAATCTGTGAATATGGTAACCCTACACATTCGCCTCAAACATTGCACCCAAGCGCATAAGGCAAAATAAGTCAACGATGATAATGATGGGTAGAGCGAAAGAGACAACTAGTACCACGACACTACGTTAACCGTGTCTGCAAATGGAGCTCAAATGCACAAGCTATTTTGTGCACGAACGGACTTCTAACTCAGCTACACTGGCTGCGAAAACACACAGCGCAGTGATCTGCTCCGGCGGCTGTTCAACAGAGAACTGAGCTTGTCCGGCCAAATCCGTTCTTTAAATAGTCGATGATGACGTCATTCATAGAGGCGTAGCGCGCTAGGTACACGAATCTGTCGTGCCGGACTTGGGAAGCGCTATCTTCTGTGTAAATGCGTGATATTTTGACTAGGTTGTACATTTTTTATGTTTCTAATGCCGCTATATCAATAATCTTTGGGTTTATCTATTGGAATCTATTCTTAGAAATATTTCGGAGCGATATGCGCAAAAAATTTGAAAATTTATCGTGAGATGGCTGAATTATATGCGTTGAAAATTGGACCACTTTTCATTACATACCATTTATGTAGAATTTGCAAAGTGCACCCCCATATCGAAAACAAAGACGTAGTCCTACGTCAAAATTTCAAGATAGCCAACAAATAGGAAAACACTTTGTTCCCCCAAACTATGTGATTCAACACCGCAAGCTACTTTGTGGAAAAAGAACGTAGGAGAATGACTAAAAAAGATATCATGGAATAACTAATTTTAAGGGGCCACCCGAATAGAATTTTACAATATTATTTACCCTACAAACAATCATAATACGATAAATATTGTAGTTATTACTGTTTCAACATTGTTCGACGCTGAGTTCTTGCAGTAGATTTGCAATAAAATTCCATGTAATAATCAATTTTTCTGTTCCAGTTTTTGCTGAATACAGTAAATTCAGATTAAATTTTACTGTTTTCGAGAAAAAAATGTAAGGAGAAAATCAATTTTTTTATGTTAAGATACATAACGTTAAAATTTATTGTTTTTGTATTGTAGAATTTACTGTAAATTATTGTGAAATTATTGTACTGCCACAGTGAAAATTATGGTTTTGTTATTGTACATTTCTATTCGGGCATTCACATAGCATGTTATATAACTCGAAAGCTATTAAACTTATGTATCGTGTCTTCAGAAATTTCTTTTGTAGTAATATTTCCTACAACTTTGAAGAAGACACAAAGTTTCTATCTTAGTCAGTTCAGGAAATAAATTTTGTATATCACTTATAGGTGAATTAATCACTGAACAATATATTCCTGTAGATTCGCAATCATAAAAGCAAAAACTTCTCCGAACAAACTATACTACTAAAGTTAACGGTTTAGGTCTAGGGGCAGATCACTTGTGATGCATTTTTAAAAATCAGCGAAATTTAATGCATTTCTTTCCATCAAAATAGAAATTCATAATGTATTTTGCGTTGCGTGTAATGTATTTTGCGATGCGTGTAAGACGTCAAAACCCTACAAAAACTTGCCCTACATTCAGCAAAACGTCGAACAAAGTGGATCAGCGTAGGACGTTTGTTAAACAAACTTTCTTTTCTGTGAGGGAGTGAAAAGTTGATGCAAAAATGGAAATTAAATACATTTTTTTTAAATTTGATGAAATATTTTTTTTACATTCTTAGAGTGATCTGCCCCTAGGCTGAGGCGCTATTAATTTTGAACTCGAAAACAACGTTTTAAAACACTGTGCAATGCAATAGCATGGGAGGCATGGTCCTAGAAGCGGCTGGGCCCACCATATGTTGACTACTGTCTCAATAGAAAGGTATTGCAATTACCCTGAAACCCATTTTTTCACAATTTTTGATCACAGATGGCAGATTTTTGGCATTTTAATGAAAATTTCACAGATTTTTGGAAATTTTGTATTTTTTCAGTTTTTTTGAAAATTTATCACAGATTTTTTTTCCTGATTCAGTTATCACAGATGGTAAAAAGATATTATTGACCGAAACACAGATTTCAATGTGGCATCCCTGTTCGTTAGCGGTTGCATGCGTAACCGGCATGATAGCAATGTGTGCTTTCGTTGAGCAATGACGAAAACATTCTTATCAACAAATTTACGCGGATCGATGGAAAGCACAACGCACAGTGGTCCAGGAAGCGAAATTAGCGGGAAACAACTGTTAACGCATTCATCTTTAGGTTTAGAGATTTGGTGTCTTAGAAACATTTATTGTGCGTGACAAACTGCATCTTTTGGCTAAAACGGTTTTAGGGTGACCCTTAAAATGTCGAAGTTGTAGACATTATTTCAAATTATAGTTCAGAGAGAATGATAATTTCTTCTGCAATATTGTAGAACAATCAATTCTGAGCAACTTTGTTGAAGATACTAACTTTGTATCTCAAACCGTTTTCATTTTATAGTGAGTTCCATATCATAACTTAGGGTGTCTCTCAATAAAGCAGTTTTCTCCGTAAGTTTTTTAATATGATTTTTCTCACAAAAGTACCCTTCAGTGCACTTTTGGAGCAGGATTAGAGGCAACTTTTGCTGAAGAAAGAAAAATTTTATCTTGTCTGGTTCAAAAGTTATACTTAATTTTCACTTAAAAATACGCCCTTTTTAAATGTCGATATCTCAAAAGGGGGCAAACGAAAATTGATAATTTTGATTGCATTTGAAAGGCTGCACTTTTGCCTACAATATATTGAAAAATTGGAGAACGCTTTTTTGTCTGTCTCAAATAAATCAAATTTAAGTAAAAGCATTTTTGCGTATAATCCTACATCGTTCATATAAAAAAAAATATTTTTTTTTACGCGGATTCTGTGAATTCTTGTCAAGCCATTTCAAGGATCACATACATTTGCACGCTTTTCATAATGCAGATAGTGTAAAGACCACCAATCACCAATGACTTGACCTATAATTTGTTTCCAATTATTGCCAAGATTTCCCAAAATCTACACAAATTTACAATCGATTTCGTTCATTTGCAGGAACGGTTTCAGCAGGTAGCAGTATCAAGATCTGCAATCTACTAACCTCAAACCAAAAAACAAAATTGACCTTCATATAACAGTATTGTTCAAGTAAAAAAACTGATATCCTTCTGTTATCTAAACGCAACAAATTATTCAACATAGTTTTTAATATTTTTAAATGAAATAAGAGAATCAAGTACTTTAAACCGACTGTCGTAGATTTGGTAGACCACTCTGCAAAGCGCTTAATTGAGTACATCAAGTGCAATACTGAAACCCAGAAACTAAGCATGATTTTGATTATCAAATGGGAAACTGATGAGAGTTCGACTCATTGCAGCTAAGATGTTTTGTTTGGTAACGATTTCCAGTATTACACACACTAGCAGTAATCTTTAAAGACGCGCTTATTGTGGTTTTTAAATCATCAAACTAATCTTCTACTACAAAAATTAATAGGTATGATCAAAGATTTATCGACGAAGATGAAAACAGAGAATTGCGTGAATGCAACAATTCCTATATACAGTATGTAAAAAATTAAAGACTCCCCTATATCGTTTCAGTAGTTTTGGTCATAAGAAAGGTTTGTTGTATTGTACGATGAGCATTCTTTTAAAATTTTTGATTTACCGTTTCACAGCCAACAAATAAAAAACTGAATAAGTTAGTCGTCGTAATAAAGTGTGGCAGTCTAGTAGTAGTAATGGGATTAAATAGAAAAAACGAGGGCGTCTCCAATTATTTTACATACTGTACACTTCTCGGTTGGGTTTTCAAAAGGTCCTAAGCGACAAAAGTAAACAAATTGTGTTATCCACATGTTACCACTCCTCTCTAAACTTACTATCGCAGTACACGAACAGGATTCTCAAAATAAAACTTTTAACCAAGTTATAAAATAAATTATAAAACGTCGTATACGTTCTATCCACTATATTTTCCCAAATAACGTATACGTCCTTTTGGTTTCCCACGGTCGTATGTACATTTATTTTGGAATCCCTAGAATGAAAAGATACGCGCGTAGTAAAAAGTCGTAAGTGACATTTATTAAATTACTATTGAAACGTCACATACGCTTGTAGTAAAAGGACCTAAGTCCGATTTTTTTAAAATTATTTTGTAACTTAACATAAGCTCATTAAAAATGAATTAGTCTAGTTTTTTTACGAATTTCTTATGGTTCTTCAGTACATAATTATAAATTGCATTGCTATGCCTCCAACCAGCATAATTGCATTTAACTTTTCGTACCTAATGACTCTTATACCGACAGAACTATTATTCAATCATGGTCTCGCGTCTATAGCAAGATTAGAATCAGTCAACTGATACGTTTGTTGGGGACGAAGAAAGTTCTCACAGCTATATTTGAAAACGCTCATGTCGGCATTGGACCGACGAAGACACCTGTCCATCACATAAAATATGTCGACGCGACTGACTGGCTAAAGGACAAAATCGCCAAGAAATATTTGACAAGTTTGGCGTAACTTTGCGGAGGGCCCGAGATGAAAAATAACTAGTGCTGTAATTTTTATATCTAATAAATCAATACTCAGAGGGATAATGGAATTATACTAGGCATCTAATAGCACATTGAATTAAACAAACCCTCACGGCTTTAACACCTTTGAGTCGTTCTCATTGACCTGTTTAGATAACTACATCGACACTACATACTCATTACATACAGCTCGTTTTCCAATATGAACCAACGATGTGTTCCGTTACCAACCGAGAGAATTCAGATTAAATAAGTTCCCACCGGTAGCATCCAAATGTAAGTTACTTGACCGCAAGAACACAGATGCGCTTTGTAATGGATATCTTACCAAATCACGAGAAAATTTTCCTTCTCCCCGACACAGACAGTGCACTAAACTTGTTAACAATTGTTCTTTGGGAATAATTATAAAAAACACGCGAAATCACATAAAACTTATAAAACTTTCCTAGGTCGTATGGACAAAACAAAATAAATTTAAACAAACGTCCCTTTCGTCGTTTGCCTTATTGTTTACATCGTGCGTATGAGAAGAAACAGAGGGGACAAGATTATTTTGACGTTTCGTCTTTCTACAGTACTACACTATTACATCAAGTTCCCCTCTTTTTCAGTAAACTCGATTAAAAGTGTCGCGCGCTCTCTCGGGAAGTAGATGAACATTGAATAATGGTTGCAAGATTTGATTTAAATCGAAACGTTGTTTTATTTTAATAACAGATTAAATTATTTTTTTCAATAGTCGTATGCACTCTGTTGAACAGAAATCAGTCCAAAGTGCTACGACGTATATGAAATGTTTACAGGAAAAACGACGTATCTTAAACTATTAAAATGTCGCATTGACAACGAAAGGCCGTATTGTCAAATTTTATTTAAAACTCATAATAAACGGAAAAATTTCTTTTCGACTAAATGACACCTTTAAAGCCAATGAAGAAAGATAACTATAACTATGAAAATTGTTATCTGAACCACTTTAGTTACGAAATAGGATTTAAAAGTATGTTCGCAAAACTTCAACCTCATTTTTCTCTGTTCAAGCAAAATGTCAATACGGCCTTTTGAAAAATCATCCGGGACTTAGGCTTCTTTATGTAGGGGATGCGCGCATAAAAAAGCGCCTAAAAAGACTTCAGTGTATATTTGCATTTTCGATAGCTCCATTATGTTTGTTGGTGGTATGGTAGGGTGGAAGTAAGAGGAAAGCGATTCTAGTTTCTATTGCACTCGTATACAAGTTATTTAATATACTGGTTCTCAGGAATAAAGTAAATATATTGACCCTAACGCATTGATTATAATTTATATGCATTTTTTTTTTGTACATAGGTCGAGTAATTAATGATAGAGTGCTTCACCCTAACGAGTTAGCCCAAAATAGGGTCATCACCCTATTTGCAGTATGAAAAGCCTGCAAATGTATGTGATCCTTGAAAAGTCTTGACAAGAATTCACAGAATCCGCGCAAAAGAAATATTTTTTTAATATGAACGATGTAGGATTATACGCAAAAATGCTTTTACTTAAATTTGATTTATTTGAGAAAGACAAAAAAGCGTTCTCCAATTTTTCAATATATTGTAGGCAAAAGTACAGCCTCTCAAATGCAATCAAAATTATCGTTTGCCCCCTTTTGAGATATCGACATTTGAAAAGGGCGTATTTTTAAGTGAAAATTAAGTATAACTTTTGAACCAGACAAGATAAAAATTTTCTTTCTTCAGAAAAAGTTGCCTCTAATCCTGCTCTAAAAGTACACTGAAGGGTACTTTTGTGAGAAAAATCATATTAAAAAACTGTACGGAGAAAACTGCTATGATATGGAACTCACTATAAAATGAAAACGGGTTGAGATACAAAGTTAGTATCTTCAACAAAGTTACTCAGAATTGATTGTTCTACAATATTGCCGAAAAAGTATCATTCTCTCTTAACTATAATTTGAAATAATGTCTACAGCTTTGTCATTTTAAGAGCCACCCTAAAACCGTTTCAGCCAAAAGATGCAGTTTGTCACGCACAATAAATGTTTCTAAGACACCAAATCTCTAAACCTAAAGATGAATGCGTTAACAATTGTTTCCCGCTAATTTCGTTTCCTGGACCACTGTGCAACGTAAGTTTATTATTTACGTTCGATCAATTCATTGATTCATTTTCACTTCACGTGATTCATTTCCACTCAGCCTATCCAATTTTTGATTTTGCTAATAGGTACATACTACAAAGCCTGTTTATGAATGAATACAGTGGCACTCGAAAAACCGTTGCAAAAACGCACACACAACCTATGTCCAACCAAATACAAATTAAATACGCCAAGGTCCCATACAAACGGGTCGCCACTTTTTGGTTTACCGAATAATCAAATTACTCTACCCTATTCATCTGTTTCGCGATGACAGCCTAGAATTGCCTGAAAAGAATTAAACTGGCAACGCTATCGGATGAAAATGCACTGTGGCCACCCGTTGCTACAACAGTTTGTTGTTTTTTCAGAACAAAAAACTACACGCTCATCCAACATAACTCAAAAGTGAGTGGCCAGCCACTCAATTTCATAAAAAGTGCACATAGTCAAAGGAGAGTTTTTCTCGCTTACTCAGTTTTGAGTTCGAGTAGAACATGTCAAAATTTGAGTACTTTTTACTCAAAAACTAAATATGAGAAATAACCACTCCATATTTAGAATATAGCTATATGAAAATTCAACGGAATTTAAAATGTTATTTACCTGTACCTCCCGGTGTTAACACGATGCCTGGATCTCGGTCCATATATTCCGGGAGCTTTTCTCTTCCTAGATAGCATGCAGATCATAATCTCTTAGTAACAGCTGGATCTAAAAAAAAATCAAAAGGAATTAGGTTAAAGCAAAAATAAAACTTGGCGAAACTTACGATTGATTTTCCTGAATGTTTCCGCGCCTTCCTCTTCACAGCAAGGTCTTTTTTTAAGTTCTGGTCGACACCGAACTTTAGTCAATTGTTCAAAGTAATTTTTTCATCAAAAACTTTAAAACTTAGTGGTTACTCAAGAGATGAGTTAATTTCACTCAACTCAAAACTCATTTTTTGACAGTTTGCCTCGATTATTGAATTTGAGTACTCGGAACTCAAATTTTGAGTAGTTCTGAATGAGCGTGTAAGTGCCAAACAATTTTCTTATGGCGATTTCGCTTGAACCTGAAACTGAGTCAGGTTCTAACCCCAACTGCTGTCAGTTCATACATTTTGACAGCAGTTGGGGTTAGGAACTGACTCAGTTTAGCTTCAAACGAAAACCACATTAAAATTTATTTAAAAGCGCGTAGAACAATCTATCAATCATCCCTCCATCCCGATAACGCTTCGGGATTCAAAATAAATTCTGTATGGATTCCGTGCAGCTTTTTGTTGCTATCAACATTCGGTTAGTATCTTTCATTTACAGTATTACTTGTAACATGATTGCATGCCGTTCTGAATGAGTGTTATTTTTACTTATTTCGCAGAAGTTACAGCAGTAGATAATCAATGTCGGCGCCGGTAGTTGAGTGGTAAGCGGGGCCACTACTCGCCCCTCAATCCCAGCCGAGGTCATTAAGTTTTTTCTGAGGTGAAAGAAGTCATTTAAATCTCGGTGATATAAACCATGCTCTCTATCATGGGCATTGTATTACAGGACCGGAACTCGAATGCTGCGGTGGCAAGTAATACGGCCGGTGGACAACAAGGAATGCCCCTCGATAATGCGGAGTATAGTCTAACCAACGTCGTAAGTTGTTTTAGAATTTTATGACTGCGTGTGACCCTAACGAATTTCTGCTTATAGTCAAACATTTCAAATGTCTCTTGACCTTACAGACGTGAGCTGAAAATCGACCAGTCCAATCACATACCCTTTCTCCATGAGCCCAACATAGTGACGAGGAAGAGTAAGGATTCAAGTATGGTGCCCAGTACATAAACTCTTTTTTTGGTATGCATAGTGGAGGAGGTGGCCATTAGGAAGTGATCAAATCTCTAGAAACGACGTTAATATTTGTGACTGGGGATTATGTCCTCGCTGATGCTATTGTTTTACTCAGCTATCTATATTTGGAGTGAGTTATGTGTTATATGCCAGAATCAATATAATTATGTATATAACTCTAACCCGTAGGAAGATACTAGGAGCGTACACTGTTTCCTTTCGTTACCTGATGACCTGTTATACGAAGTTTTAGAGTACTAATCTATTCATTAATCCACTGGCAGGATCTACTTCATACAAAGCCATCGTACTTTTGTTTTATTAGTGATATATGTATTGCCTATAATCGGCAGTCAATCCAATGTGAATAGGAATTCCCATAGAACATAGAAAAAATAATTTGGCACCATTATTTTTTCAACATATTTTGGACACCATTTTTTTATACTTCTGAGCAAAACTTTACAAATGAACCATTTTAAATACATAAAATGATTCTTCCAAATTTGGAGGAATTGGCACCAAAGGAGACAAATGTATGAAAAGCTTCTTAAATAAGGAGCAGTCCAAATTAGGCTTATTACTCTATTCGTGCTTCAATATCGTATTTTTATTTCTTTTGATTTCTGTGTAAATTCATTGTGAATTTTTCTGCAGTCTACTTCTTAAGACTCTTTCTCAAATAGGATTCTTTATAACTTTTTTGGGAAAGGAAAACTAGGAACATTTTCTTCCAAATTAAGTCCTACTATTTTTCAGTTAAGAGTATTTTTTGATTCTTTTTAGGTAAAGTTATTCAAGGTTAGTATTTTTATAGCTTGGGCTATTGTGATTTTTTTGTATATCTCAAAGCCCGCTTACTTTACCGTTCAGGCTAGAGCCTTGTTGTCTCTTGCTGTATGCAGATGCCGTCTCCACTCCACTCTGTCCATTGCTGCTTATCGCTAGCCTCGCAATCTTCGAAGGGTCCGCAGGCACCGCAGGTCGTCCTCTATCTGGTCGTTGTGCGCCCCGTCTTCTTGTTCCTGTAGGGTCGCCCTCAAGAATCATTTTCACCGGGTCGTCGTCCGACATTCTTACGGCGTGTCCAATCTCAAAGCCCCCCTTTATACTAAAACAAGTCTCAAAGTTAGCTCAGATAACAAAAGTTCACATAGTTTAAATACTTCAATTGAAGTTTTTGCGAATGGAACTAAAGAAAAATATTAGGAAAATTGCATTAAATACTAATACTTTCGAATAGCTAGTTCGTACCTTTAAAGCGAAAAATCCTGATTAGAATTTATGTATAGAACATTTTTTTTCAGCACGAATTTGAACTTTTGCCGATCGTACGACGAAGAATTCCGATCTGAAGGAGAACATTCACAAGGATCGTTACCCGGATATTGTCTTACGATCAGACGCGCGTAAAGTCGACGATGAACGGACTGTCCGGGTTGGATTATATCAGTGCGAGTTTCGTCATTGGTTATGAGTGTAAGAAGTTTATCTGCGCGCACAGACCAATGGAAAGCACTATTGTGGATTAAAAAAATGGTTTTTTTGCAATTACAAAAAAAAATTAAAAGGTTTTTTTTTACAATTACAAGCTATCAACTTATCCTCCTTCTTTCCCAGAGGAACGGCCGCTTCTAATTTTTCGATGATTTCCAGAATTTTGCTTCTGACCAGTTCCAAGTAAGCATCAATCGACTGCTTGTTATTTTCGTAGACCTTTGGCAAGGTGAATAGTGCAATGAATACAATGATGACACACGTCATTCCGTTGAAAATGGCACCGACATAGGTAGCAGTAAAGGACAACGCCAAACTTGATAGAATCGATTACATCTTCCATCAGAAACAGACGGCGTAACTCCGACAGCAGAGCGTTGACATGCGCTACAGCAACCGTGGTCAGCTGCTGTACTTTCTCCTGCGATAGGGTCAAATCATAGTCCAGGTATTCTTTGAACGGGTGTCCTTCGGAGGTCTTTTGTACGGCCTGAAGCACGTTCTTGTAGATACGGAACGAAACGGTTCCGAACAGGACCAGCAGCGAAACGTACGAGAAAACGCTGATCAACGAAATTAGCGACATGGCGGGCAGGATTGTTAGGCCACTGCCGAACTCGATTGCTGATTTCTTAACATTGCGCCAGTAGATCAGGGATTCCACTTTCGGGTGCAATTTCTCCGGCTTGAACCAAGCATCCAAACCAAACTGCTTGAATAATTTCTTCGCCTGTATACACTGCTCAGCAGGTTTACTGCAAGAAGCTTTACCGGTTTCGGCATTTCCTCCGATGGTCGTCTCACCGCTTTTGGAGTAACTGCTTTTGGGGTGACAACTGGCGGCGGGGCCGCAACTGGTTCGGGATCGAGAGTAGCAACAGCCGCTGTCGCATCTCGCTGGCTCCACGAATTGGTTCTTTTTGTTGTGACTGGCGAAAGCACTGCATATATCTTCTTTTTCTACACTATCGGAAGCAGCAGCAGGAGCACCGGATAGCTCTTCAAGTTTTTGATTTTGTGCGGTTGTGCTTGAACGAACCTCGATATACGAGTTCATGTTCATTTAAAAGTCATAAATTTTCAAACATACACGGTAAAAAATCCTCACGTTGATGGAAAGTGATTTGCAGTCGATTTCGCACTACTTGCTCAACATTTCAATGCGATGTGTCAATCTGTTGGAATGGATCATTTAAAAGCACTACGAAATCAACAGCAAATCACTTTCATTTGAAATGTGTTGTACATTGCTTCTAATAGATCTTGCATTTAACTATATACGTACTCCTTACGGTATATCCCATTATGGATTACCTGAGAACAAATAATTACATAATTAATTAACTACAAGTAAAATATGCAATGCTCACGTTCTACATTACTTTAGAAATGCAAATTTTCCATTTTTGCTCCTATTTCCGAGCATACGTTTGTAGTCGATTAAAGACTTTAGTGTTTTGACACTTGTAATTAAAGATGGAACCACTCAAATTCAATAGATTAGTACAGTGGTGCGAATTCAACGGATATTCATTTCAATTTAAAGATCATTTCTATTAAATAGCTTTCAAAGACCAGGTCATTCTGATACGAGTTATAAATCCTTAGAAAATCAATGCTAAATCACTTCAATTGTTAGTAGGTTTGTTCCAGTACACGGAAGTCACTCCGGAGTAAACAGGAGCAAAAAATCTTTGCTCCTTTTTACTCCGGTTTGCTACCTGAAGAAGAAAAAGGAGAAGAAGAGAGTACAGGAACGATTTTCTCCGGAGTACTTCCAGTTTCTCCTGGTACTGGAACAGACCTAGTGATACATGATAAACTGAATCAAGTGCAACATCATTTGAATTAGACGTGACAATTTTTTACCGTGTATAACAACAAAGCAAAAGCTGCACGCTCATCCAACATAACACAAAAGTGAGTAGCCAGCCACTCAATTTCATAAAAAGTGCACATAGTCAAAAGGAAAGTTTTTCTCGCTTACTCAGTTTTGAGTTCGAGTTGAACATGTCAAAATTTGAGTACTTTTTACTCAAAAACTAAATATGAGAAATAACCACTCCATATTTAGAATATAGCTATATGAAAATTCAACGGGATTTAAAATGTTATTTACCTGTACCTCCCGGCGTTAACACGATGTCTGGATCTCGGTCCATATATTCCGGGAGCTTTTCTCTTCCTAGATAGCATGCAGATCATAATCTCTTAGTAACAGCTGGATCTAAAAAAAATCAAAAGGAATTAGGTTAAAGCAAAAATAAAACTTGGCGAAACTTACGATTGATTTTCCTGAATGTTTCCGCGCCTTCCTCTTCACAGAAAGGTCTTTTTTAAAGTTCTGGTCGACACCCAACTTTAGTCAATTGTTCAAAGTAATTTTTTCATCCAAAACTTTAAAACTTAGTGGTTACTCAAGAGATGAGTTAATTTCACTCAACTCAAAACTCATTTTTTGACAGTTTGCCTCGATTATTGAATTTGAGTACTCGGAACCCAAATTTTGAGTAGTTCTGAACGAGCGTGTGTGTTGCTAGTTTGGCAATATTTCATCAAAGTATGCTGTCACTCTGACAGTGTACCTTTATCGGTGTACCTATAAACACTCATAGTAACCCAGTTAAACTCAGCCGGAAATGAACTGGATTTCCGGCTGGTTCCAGTTCGTATTCCGGCTCCAGTGACACAACCGATTCTAGTTAGAATCGGTTGTGTCACTGGAGCCGGAATACGAACTGGAACCAGCCGGAATTCCAGTTCATTTCCGGCTGAACTTTACTGGGAATAGACTCGCGGATATAAAAATCGCAAAACTGGCAACTAGAAAAACAAGCATGTTAAACTGGCATCACCCAAAAATGTGCAAGCTCGAACGTGCTCGACTGTTTTTATCAAAATAATTTTTCAAGTGGTTCAATATATGAATCAAAAGAGAAGTTATATGTTTGGTACTGAGCAACAAGAAATTGAGAAAAGAAAGAAACAAATCTAATTTCTTCAGAAACACAAAGTTGATGAAAAAGAGCATAAGTAAAATGCTTTTTGTGTAGTTATATTGAACACAATAAATATCTTTCTAAATAACATTGTGAAATACTAATACGAACACGAAAAGTGAAGCCTACTGTGAATAACAAAATATATTTTTTTAACTAAAATCGCAATACTTGTTCTGCTTGTTTGCATTGAATGACGTCATGCTCGTTTGGCTCCGGATTTTGACAGTTCGTTTGGCTCGATAAAAGTACCTTCGCTGGTCTATTACTATGAGTGTCTATAGGTGTACCCAGAGTTATAAAATGTGTCCTTGAAAAATCGTTAGAGCATTCCGTATTAACATATTTGTATTTGGTCCAACTAACGAATTT
Organism: Topomyia yanbarensis; assembly: GCF_030247195.1. NCBI lineage: Eukaryota > Metazoa > Arthropoda > Insecta > Diptera > Culicidae > Topomyia > Topomyia yanbarensis. The sequence continues at coordinate 293,189,262 of NC_080671.1, read as the reverse complement.
AATTCGCTGATTGGACCGACTGACAAATGTCAAAAACTCTCCAAAGAAGACATTAGTAGTGTAAAAAATTAGATTGATTGTTAAAGTCAATTTGACATGAGGTTTTGACGTTCAGATGCTTTTTAGTTAAACAACGGTCCAACTAGCGGAGGTCCAACTAAAAAGCGGTCCAGCTAAAAAGTGTCCAACCAGCGAATCACTACTGTATATTTATAGTTCCGATATATGATAATGGGAAAATATAACTAGAATGCTTGGTCTATACATAAAATATGATTATTGGACTGCCCAGAAAAATAATGAATTTTTGAAAATTCAATCGGCCCACCCCTGAGTCGATTGCTAGTCCCACCAGGATTACTTGTACCAAATTTGAAGCAAATCGAACAAGTCTAGCTACCGAACCAACGTGCTTGAAGTTTGTATGGGATCTTTCGACAATTTGCATGGAGAAAACACACTAGTTCGCATTTTCGCTACTAGGTGACACATTTAACTTTTAGCGAAGTTATGTCTGAGTCCGTTTTACATAGGGCGTAGCAGTGCATGGTTGTGTATCAGGACTCGATTCCCACGAACTACACATTTTTATGAAATTAGTTAGCTAATTTCCATCGCGCGTTGTTACGATTTTCAGCGAAATTGGAGGAAAACACAATTTAATAGCAATTAATAGCACACAAACACGCCCCACACCAAATACCTACTGTGTGCAAATTTTTCCGGAAATCGGTTAAGCCGTTTGGGAGTCTATAAATCATATACATACAAACTTTGACTTTTATATATATACTAGCTAATGCCCGTCGCGCGTTGCTGCGACTTTCAACGAAATAGTAGAAAAACACAATTTGTTCTGAAGCGCCATCTGGCAGGCAGATAAACCCCAAACAATAGCACACAAACACGCTCCATAACAAATGCCTACTATGTATAAATTTTTACGGCAATCGGTTAAGCCGTTTGGGAGTCCATAAATCATATACATACAAACATTGACTTTTATACACACACACACACACATATATATATATATATATATATATATATATATATATATATATATATATATATATATATATATATATATATATATATATATATATATATATATATATATATATATATATATATATATATATATATATATATATATATATATATATATATATATATATATATATATATATATATATATATATATATATATATATATATATAGAATAGATAGAAATAGAATAGAATAGATAGATAGATAGAAATCTTTGATTTGGAAAAAATTGTGTCAGTTTTTCATATGTATTGCAGTCTGCTTCCTCATCTCGTACAGATCAGAAGCCAAAAAAACGCTCCGCTTGCGAACAGCATACAAACAAAAATAATACCCGCGCCGTGCCGCTCTAACGTGTACGTGTAACATATAGACACAGGAAAGTTCCGTTGCACCTAACTGTGAGTGAAATGAGTGCACCGCAAAATAAATTTCGCCCGTTACTGGAGAACACAATTGCGATTGATTTTTCGCAGACTCGTCTTAGACCTTCAGTGCGCGAGGTGGAACAGTTGGTCAAGGTGAAAATGGAACTTAATCTTACAGAGGTTTCACACGTCCAGCTTCACCACACGAGGCAAGTAGTTCTTATAACGTTCAACTCCTTAGCCGAGGCAGAAAACTTCGTAGCAAAGAACAATATGCAACATGACGTTGAATATGACAACGTCAAAACTAAGATTTCCGTGTATATGGACCTCGATCTAACTGAAATAAAACTCCATGATTTGGCACCTCGTACGTAGATTCATGTCGAAGTATGGAGAAGTGGAATCTGTCACAAACGATACTTGGAGAAACTTTTTCCCTGGCATACTCAACGGTGTTCGGGTGGTGCGAATGCGGCTGTACCAACCTATACCGTCTTACTTGACTCTCGAAGGCAAATCATCCCAAGGTGTTAACTACATACAAAGAACCCTATGCACATACGGCTACGTGCCAGTTCTGTAACCAGACGGCACACTACGGTAAGCCATGCGCCAAAACAACTAAAGCCAACTCATCTACAACCACCACTACCAAACAGCCTTCAACATCTTCTGATACACAACAGACAGCCGGCCTAAAACTGAATTCCGAACAAACAATATTCCACGGCATCTCAAAGCCAACAGTTAACGTGCGCAGGGAAGAAATAAACCAGAAAGAAGAAGGCTATATCAAAGTCACTCGAAAACACAACAAGTACCAAAACAATAGTGACAACCAGAGCCAATCTAGCGATGACGATATGGATACAAACACGAGCGAGGGGGAAGACAGACAGAATTATCAGCAAGCGGCAGAGGGTACACCCAACCATCGCTCACCACCAAGAAAGAAAATCAACACAAGAAGCGGAAAGCAGTGCGCCCAGGATAGTCGACAGAAATGATATTTGGTGATTTATACTTTGTTTTAAATTTATTTTGAAGTAATATTTGAATTTTTCTGAAATGTATATTATTTTTTAAAAAGGCGAATGACCCTAGAGGTTAAAGCCTTAATAAATAATAATAATAATAATAATAATAATAATAATAATAATAATAATAATAATAATAATAATAACAATAATAATAATAATAATAATAATAATAATAATAATAATAATAATAATAATAACAATAATAATAATAATAATAATAATAATAATAATAATAATAATAATAATAATAATAATAATAATAATAATAATAATAATAATAATAATAATAATAATAATAATAATAATAATAATAATAATAATAATAATAATAATAATAATAATAATAATAATAATAATAATAATAATAATAATAATTCATATGTATTGATAGCGGGTACACGAGTACACTCATACCATTCTTAACCTTTAATTAAATTAATCTTTTCTGATATTTAAATTTAAAAAAACCTAATTAAATTTAACAAACAAACCGACAGTTGTTCTACTAAATGACGTATCTGCAAATATCTTGTTCGCCTCATTGTTAACCGGGACAGCACCCCACACAACATGATCTGGCACCTTTGCAATCCGCTAGCAGCCTGCTATCCCAAGTTTCATCTGAAAACTATGGTAGATCTGATAAGGCAACCTATAGAGTCGTGCAAGTCGCATGAGTTTAGATGTGTTATTGTCCTAAAAGGAAACAAACAAAAATAAAATTTTCAATGGTTTCGGGCCTAAAAATTGAAAATAGACTGAGATATCAACTCACGGTACTAATCTGCATCAGAATATGCCTTAACCCGCACACACCTAATGATCCCTATTGTTAGGTTTAGCTCAATAGAATGTTCAGAAGAATTGTAGTACATAATCTAGGGGCAGATCACTTGCGATGCATTTTTAAAAATCAGCAAAATTAAATGCATTTATTTCCATCAAAATAGAAATTCATAATGCATTTTGCGTTGCGTGCAATGTCTTTTGAGTTGCGTGTAAGACGTCAAAATCCTACGAACAAATTAGCCCTACATTCCACAAAACGTCCAACAAAGTGGATCAGCGTAGGACGTTTTTTGAACAAACTTTTCAGCGAGGGAGTGCAAAGTTGATGCAAAAATGGAAATTAAGCGCATTTTTCCTAATTTGATGCAAATTTTTTATACATTCCTAGAGTGATCTGCCCCTAGTACATAATACTAGGTATGTTTTGGTTATAAAATATTAGTTCCACCTGTGGCCGCATAGAGGTCGCCAACGCTAACTTTTCATAAAAGAGAGATAGAATATGTTGAAGATGTTCCGAAGAATTATTGAAAATACCTGTTCTACAACTTTGTGGAAGATAATATAATATCTATTTCTCTCCGTTGAAAAGTTAGTGGAGTTAAAATGTTCTAACCAAAATATATATAATTCTTCTGTACATACTATTCAGCTAAACCTAACCATTATTTCACAAAAATGTTTAGTTCGTGCGAATCGAGTACTGATACACAACCATGCACTGCTATGCAGAACTGACTCAGACATCACTTCGCTAAAAGTTTAATAACTTCTTTCAACAAAACCGGATTGACTAGCAGTCTTCGACAAAGTTGTAGATAATTAAACTATCGTTCTCATTACAGTGATAATACGATGTATACTGTGCCACCCAGCGGCGAAAATGCGAGCTAGTGTGTTTTCTCCATGTAAATTGTCGAAAAATCCCATACAAACTTCAGGCACGTTGGTCCGGTAGCTAAACTTTTTCGATTTACTTCAAATATGGTGCAAGTACTCCTGGTGGGACTAGGAATCGACTCAGGGGTGGGCCTATGGGTAATTTTTTTTAGTGATTATATTGCCTAAAATTTGATTTTTCTTTACCGATCCGGGTTTTTTACCACACACAATCGAAAAGTTTCTATAATTTTTAAAAGTTTATCTTGTGCTATAAAAATTTAGTTCCAGATATTAGTTCGGTCACGGTTTTCTGTCTTCTTTCTTCTGATCATCTCAAATAAGTTAAATCGGATTTGATCACCTACTACAAATGAAATGACCTGATAACCAAGGTTTGGTTCAATATGTAATATTCGATGTTGATTGGTTGTGTTTAACCACAGAGAACAGACATCCATGATCGAACAAAAATATTTAAAAAACGTGTGTAAACATTTGAATTAATATACTAAAAACACTAGCGCCGCCACACCAACCTATCCCAACTATCCGTCAAATCGATTCCGGAACCGGTTCGAAATCCTGGATGGATTCTGCATGGAATCTAGCTCAAAGAAAACAACCGATTCCGACTCTATCGGTTGACGCATTTGAGCTGGAATTCATGCTGGAAGTCCGAATCGGTTCCGGACTAGTTTGACTGGGTAGAGGAATAACCGCTGTCAATTCTGTCGCACTCAGCCACAAAAAAAAAATGACGACAGTAGCGCACCTGGTTTAGATATCCAAACTACCTTCGAAACCGTTAGAGATTTTACACAAGTTGAATGCTGAAGATGGACGTCTGTTCTCTGTGGTTTAACTATACGTAAGAAATATATTTGATTTATTATTACTCTAAATGTACTAAGAAAATAAATATCTTTCATTAGGTAGTATAGTCCAACGTCTACAGTTCGTGCAACCACATAGGGCTGCCCCTTGTAGTTTTTTATTTCGATTATAGAGGTTTTAACCTTAAGGTCATTCGCCTCTGCGGGTTAGAAAAATCTATTATGAAAAATTTCTAACCCTATTGCGGGGCCGGGGCTCGAACCCAGGTACGCTGCGTACAAGGCAATCGATTTACCAACTACGCTACGCCCACCCCAGGCTGCTATTGAATTTCTAATGGATCCGATTTCCGGTTCCGGAATTACAGGGTTATGAGAGCAATCCCACGAAAAATGTCGATTTTTACAATTTCTGCAATGTGAAATTTTTTCCAAAATGTGGCCACATCTGCTTGGATTTGTAGTACTAGGTCACTAACAGCCATTCAAAGTCTCTTTGGCCATCATCATCGGTTCCACAAGCCCCGGCGAAAGTATCCAAATTCAGAATAGCAGTCACATCGGTGTCTCAAAGATGGCTTGACCGTTTCGACCAAACTTAGTCTCAAATGAATGGTGTTTTATCCCCGTAAATGGTTTTAAAATTTTATCCCTATCCGACTTCCGGTTCCGAAGTTATGGGTTGTGGCGTGCGGTAACAAAACCAACTCCGATTCAAACCGATACTCCGATGAAAGCAAAAAAGGTAAAAATTTCACTAAAATGTCTCTCAAGCAACTTAAATTTGCAGTTATATGTCACTGACGGCCAACCAAACTTTCGTTGACTACATTGATCACCATAGACGGTTCCGGAAGTGCCCGGGAAAAGCGGCCATCTTTCAAAACTAGCATTCATATCGGCAGCCCTAAGTTTGCGCCGCTAAAGCAACAAAAATGATCCATAAAAAAGTTGTTCATGTTCCATAAAAACAAAACTGAAAACCCGTAAATCGATGTGAATGATCCATAAAAATAGGTGATTTGATCCATCCCACTTTCTGCTGAGGCATGATGGCTAATGAAATTTTGATTTCGTCCGCCATGGCTAGTAAACGGCGGGCGAACATCGTAATAGCGCAGCCCGCTTTTGGGACTTGTATTTTTTTCATCGACGGCTGACACTTAGCCGTTTTCGCGATTTTTTCGGGACTTGTGTTTTTTCGGGACATAGTTTTTTTTCGATTTTTTTGTTATGGGACTTTACGATATTTTACTGGAGATGTACAGCAGTGAATTTCGGTGGTGTTTCCTCGCGTTCTCGGGGGAGCGGATTATACTGCTAGTGCAAGTGATTTACGGATCGAGCCGAATCTCCGCAATCAAAAAAGTTTTCAATAAGAAAAGTTGCTGTTGTGCAAAATAGTGATATTCGATCATAGATGTTGATGTCGTTGTCAAATTCTTCTGCATGAAAATACTTGTTTCTTCCAAAGGTGAGCGAAGTATTATATTGATAGTAAAGTAGCCAGTGGTGCCAAGATTATGTGGATTGCGTATTGGAAAAAAGTAGTCGGTAACCACTTGCTAGTTCACGGAGTGTTGCAAACTAAATTGTATCCACTGATTATTGCATTCGTTTGTCATTTGCTTTGCTCTCAAATATTCACCTTGAGGAATTGTGATCTAGTACCCGGAGGGTGGACTGTTCCACCGCGGTGCTTCGTACATTAGCAACCCTCGCTGGAGGTGCTGCACGATGTATTGTGGAAATTTCTCGTTTCATGCCTTTTTGTCCGATGAGTAATATTGCGTAGAAAGTGTTAGGTTTGTTCCAATGCCAAGAGAAACTTAAAGTACTCCGGAGGAAACAATGAGAAAATCGTTCCTGTAGTCTCTTCTTTCTCTTGATAATTATCTAGTTTAGAAAGTGAAAGATGTCCAATTTTAATAAGGTTTTTTGCCAAAAGAATGTATTTCAATCTAAATAAACCGAATCCGAGAGCGTAAATGTGAAATTTTCAACCGTAGTTAAATGAACTGAAAAAATAAGTTGTGCTTAATAACAGTCTTAACAATAGCAGTTCTTTAACAAGTGAGCTTACACAGCGGAGCCTGGCCGCATACCCGAGGCGAAGGATCCGAAGCGGCGCAAAGCCGCTGAGGATCCGCCGAACGAGAAATTGATTAACCCGTTGCTGGAATTTGCAAGCAAACCTGTGATCATCTCGTTTGTCCGGTTTACCTAAACATAAGGGTTATAGGTAGTTTAAAGCCGACTGAGCGGCAGCGAAGTCTGACAATACACCAGAATACGATGTGGGGTAGCCACATTAGTCAACCGAATACTGACTAATGTGGCTATGCCACATCACTTTCTGGTGTACGAGCTTTCAACTAACTATAGCCCCTATGTTTGAGTAAACCTGTCAAACGAGAGGATCACAGGTTTGCTTGCAATTCCAGCAACGGGTTAATCAATTCCTCGTCCGGCGGATTCTCAGTGGCTTTGCGCCTCTTCCTTCCTTCGCCTCGGGTATGCGACCAAGCCACATCACACTAGCTCCACTGTATAAGCTCACTTGTTTAAGCACTGTTATTGTTATGAGTGTTATTAATCACAACTTATTTTTTCAGTTTATTCAACATTGGTTAAAAATTTCACATTTCCGCTCTCGGATTCGGTTTATTCAGGCTAAAATACACCCAATTGGCAAAAAATCTATCACTATAGTCACTAAACTAGACAATTACTTTTCTCTTTTTTCTTCTTCTGCTAGCAAACCGGAGTAAAAAGGAGTAAGTATGTTTTGCTCCGGAGCAACTTTCGTGTACTGCAACAAACCTAATATTTTCTTTGTCCTAGTCAAGGTGAAGGGTTTCATGTACAATTTTGAAATAGTTTATCAGAAATGTCAGAAGGAAAAGCTTCCTAATATTGCATAGTACTCTCCGCTTCAAGGCAAATCAAACGATAAGAAGATTTGTCACACATGTGATGAAGTATTTGTAAGTGTTAAGTAGAATCACATAATTAAAGAGAATTCAAACCTAATACATACTCATTGCCAGGTACTTTTGCAAATGACTATCAGAACCAATCCCAATTATAGCGACTTCCTTAAATTCCATACTGACGTATTCTAATCAAATGCGTACATAGAAACTCGGCAAAAAAATTAAAGAATCTAAAAATTTGGAAATTTTAAAATCAATAAATTTAAAAATTTGGAAATATTAAGTTTCATAAATTTAAAAATATGTGAATCTAAAAATTACCGATTCAAAAATCTTGAGATTTGAAAATTTATTAATTTGAAAACCTAAAAACTTGAGGATTGGAAAAATTTACATGTTTAGAAATTTAAAAACTTAGGAATTCAAAAATTTTAAAATCTTTGAATGTAAAAATTGAACTATTCAAACTTTTGAAATTAATTTTTTTTTAAATTTAAAGGTTTAGAAATTTAAAGATTTTAATGTTTAAAATTTCGAAACTTAAATTTTTTGAAATTTTTGAATTTAAAGGTAATTTCAAAAACAAAGATTTAAAAGTTAGGAAAAATCAAAATTGAAAAGAATTTGAAGATCAAAAAATAAAAAATTTATGAATTTAAAAAATATAAGTTTAAATATTGAAAAATTGAGATGTAAAAAAATCCAAATATACAAAAAAATTTAATTTAAAAAGTTTAAGGATACTAAAAATTTAAAAATTCAAGAATCTCAAAATTCATATATTCGAAAATTTAAAAATTTTAAGATTTAAAGATTGAGAAACCTAAAAATTTTAAAAATTTAATAGTTTTAACATCTAAAAATTTAAATATTTAATAATTAAAAGATTTCAATATTAAAGAATGCAAAAATGTAGATTTAAAAACAAAAATTTAAGAAATTTGAATATCAAAATATTTTGAAATTTAGAGATTTCAATATTAAAAAAATTTCAAATAAGAATTTTAAAATTTAAGAATTAAAAGTTTAAAACATTAAAAATTCATAAATTTCAATATTTAAAAATTTAATAATTTAAGAAATTTTAAATTAAAAAATTCAAAAATTTTAAAATGTGAACATTCAAAAAAAAAATTCAAAAATTTAAAAAGTTAATAGTTTAATAATTTAAAAATTTAAACGCTTCAAATCTTGAAAATTTAAGCATTTAAAAATTTGTGAACATTTTATCAGGAATTTAAAAATTTAAGAAAAAATATTTAAAAGTTTAAAAATTCAAGAATTTGAAAATTTGAAAATATAATAATGTAAGGAATTTTTGAATCCATCATTTTAAATTTTTTTGAGTTTTAAAATTTTTAAAAGCTTCAATTTCTGGTATTTCGAGCTGTTGAATTTTGGAAATTTTCAATTTTTTTGCGTATTTTTGAATATTTGTATTCAGAGTTTTTAAATTTTTAAGCTCTTTGATTTAAAATTTTTGAATATTTGGTTTTTTTTGAAAATTTTGCTTTTTCTAAATTTTTATCCCTTGAATTTTTGTACTTTTTATCAATTTATATTTTTGTATTTCTAATTTTTTTGTTTTCTTGGACTTTTGCATTTTCGTATCTTTTATATTTTTGTAATTAATAACACATAATTGTGTTTTTGTATTTGTGTACTTTACCATTTTGTATTATGGTATTCTCGCATTTTTGTAATTTTGTATTTCTACATTTTTGTATGTTTGTGTTTTTGTATTTTTGCATTTTTGTATTTTGGTATTTTTATATTTTTGTATATTAGTACACTCAAGTTTTTTTTACGCGGTTTTTTTTTGCGCGGTATTTTTTTACGCGGTTTTTTTACGCGGATTTTGAAATTTACGCGGTTTTCATTTACGCGGATTTTGAAATTTACGCGGTTTTCATTTACGCGGATTTTGAAATTTACGCGGTTTTCATTTACGCGGTTTTTGAAATTTACGTGGTTTTCATTTACGCGGATTTTGGAATTTACGCGGTATCCATCAATGAGGTTCCCTTTATCGCGGATTCTTAAATTTAAGTGGTCTTCATTTACGCGGATTTTTAAATTTACGCGGTTTTCATTACGCGGATTTTGAAATTTACGCGGTTTTCATTTACGCGGATTTTGAAATTTACGCGGTTTTCATTTACGCGGATTTTGAAATTTACGCGGTTTTCATTTACGCGGATTTTAAAATTTACGCGGTTTTCATTTACGCGGTTTTCATTTACGCGGCTCGTATCCCCCGCGTAAAAAAAAACCTGAGTGTATATTTGTATTTTTGTATTCTTGCATTTTTATATTTTTCTATTTTTGCATTTTTGTATTTTCAAATTTTCTTATTGTTGTATGTTTGCATTATTGAATTTTTCTATTGCTGTATTTTTGTATTCGTATATTTTTGTATTTAGAATTTTTGTATTTTTGCGTTCAAGTATTTTTGGATTTCTGTATTTTTGTATTTATGTATTTTTATATTTTTACATTTTTGTGTTTTAGTTTTCTGCATTGTTATATTTTTGAATTTTTATATTTTGCATTTTTATTTCGAAGGGGGGACCCAATGAAATTTTAGAAATTCGTATTTCCTTTAATGTCCGTAAAATTCATGAAACGTCGAGATTTTATGTTACACCGAAAAAAATGTTTTTGAGAAAACAGACTTTTTGGGACTTTGCTGATTTCGTACCTTTTTGCTTTTCTTATATAGAAAGGTTATGCAATCGGTCGACCTATTAAACGAGGCCAGCAGGGCCGAGTCTCTTATACCATTCGATTCAGTTCGAGATAGCAAAATGTCTGCGTGTGTGTATATATGTGTGTGTCAAATAATTTAACTCAATTTTCTCAGAGATGGCTAAACCGATTTACATAAAATTAGTTTCAAATAAACGGTATAATGCTCCCATAAGCTGCTATATAAATTTTAGTTGATCCGACTTCCGGTTCCGGAGTTACGAATTGAAGAGTATGGTCACAGAGCAAATTCCCTTATAAACTGGTTTAAACACCATGATGCCCGAATGATATAATACATATTCAAATAGGTTCAACATTACTTGGATTTGCGGTTCTATATCAATAACCAATCAAAGTAGTTTTGACCACATTGGCCACCTATGACGGTTATTGATGCCCCCGGGGAGCTCGCCAAGTTCCTAAGCTAATATCCCCCTATTTTCCAGCGAACTCTTAACCGATTTTTAAAAACTTGATTTCAAATTAAAGACATAATACTTCCATTGACTGCCATTGAATTTCATTCAGTCCTGATTTTTGGTTCCTGAGTTACAGTTTGGTTATTGCGGTTACAAAGGAATTTCTCATATAAACCGGTACAATCGTAACACCTCATAGTTTAAAAATCTATTGAAATGAACATCAAAATACTTCGATTCGCTGGCCTAGATTCTTAGAATATATTGTCCACTATCGATAATTCCGAAAGTCCTGGGTTCCGGACATATTTCAGAACTAAAGCCACTTCGGTGATGACTGAACCAATTTTCACTAACCTAGTCTCAAATGGAAGGCATAGTATGAAGTTGCACCCCCCATCTACCCCTCCTTCCTCTCACACCCCTTTCCAACTCTCTTACCTTCACTCCCTCCCCCTCTCTTTGATCAACATCACACCCGCATTCCCTTCACCCCAAATATGTTAGGTTTTTCCTAACGCATCCTCCCCTCCCACTAATTATGCCCCTGAGGGATTCCATGAGAAACCGGCCGACCGCAAAATATGACCATCGTCGATTCGAACGAAACTTTGCAGGTGTGTTCGCTGTATGAGTCTCCATGATATTCTCTGGCAATTGGAATATTTTGATACAAGAGTAATTTTTCAAAAGGGCGTAAACGTTTCTACGTGTATGAATTTCAAATTTTTTTTGTTCGATTACTGTATTTTATACAGCAAAACTATCTGAGAACAAGTTACAAGGAATGAATACTTCTGTCCGAAATAAATATACACTGAAAAAAATGTGTCATTTTTCAAAAAAACAAAAGTTTATGATGAAAATTCAAAATTTCGAAAAAACCCATTTTTTAAATTTTTTATATTTTGTTACCAAAAACCTAAAGAGAAAAGAAACATTTTGATTGTGATTGCATCATGGAGAAAAAATCTGTAAAAAAGTTTTTCTAACAATAACTTCGTACATGTTTTTAAATTTCATACTAATTGACATACAAAATTGTAATTTTATTACAGAATATAATTCTAAGCACCATTTAAAATCAAAATGCATTTAACAAAAATCTTCCAAAATGCGATAGTTTTCGAGATATTTGAAATTTTGCTACTTCAAAAACAATTAATTTGTGTAATTATGCCCTTTTTAAAAGTTATTCGCGTTACCCCATCAAAAAATGTCAAAAATTTAATGTTTATCGTTTTAAAGACGTAAAAGCAACCTTTTTAGTGTATTTGGATTCAAATTTCAAATGGTTTACAATATCGCCTTGATGTCAAAGAGAAAGTTGCACGAAAGTTTACGGGCCTTTTGAAAAACCTATTATTGTTGATGGAGAAACGCGACTAACTTATGAAAAGGTCGTAATAAAACAAAATAATTGTGTTGTTAAAACAAAAGTTAAAATATCTCGAGAACTACTACATTTTAGAAAATATTTGTTAAGAGTATTTCGATTTAGAATAGCGTTTAAAATCATATTTAAAAAGAAAATTGTATTTTTGACTGCAAATAATAAGAATTATAAAAAAATGTCAAAAGTTGATGTTAGGAAAACTTTTTTATTGAAAGCTTCTCCATGATCCAAATACACTAAAAACTGCTTTTACGTCTTTAAAACGATAAACATTAAATTTTTGACATTTTTTGATGGGGTAACGCGAATAACTTTTAAAAAGATCATAATTACACGAATTAATTGTTTTTGAAGGAGCAAAATTTCAAATATCTCGAAAACAATCGCATTTTGGAAGATTTTTGTTAAATGCATTTTGATTTTAAATGGTGCTTAGAATTATATTCTGTAATAGAATTACAATTTTGTATGTCTATTAGTATGAAATTTAAAAACATGTACGAAGTTATTGTTAGGAAAACTTTTTTACAGATTTTTTCTCCATCATGCAATCACATTCAAAATGTTTCTTTTCTATTTAGGTTTTTGGTAACAAAATATAAAAAATTTAAAAAATGGGTTTTATCGCAATTTAAATTTTTATCATAAATTTTTGCCTTTCTCATATAGAAAGGTTATGCAATCACTCTGAAAAACGTCAACCTAATCCCGGCCCGGAGGGCCGAGTGTCATATCCCATTCGACTCAGTTCGCCGAGATCGGAAAAAGTGTGTATGTGTGTGTGTATGTGTGTATGTATGTATGTGTGTGTATGTGTGTGTATGTGTGTGTGTATGTGTGTGTATGTGTGTGTGTGTATGTATGTGCGTATGTGTCAAATAATTTTACTCATTTTTCTCAGAGATGGCTGGACCGATTTGCCCAAACTTAGTCTCAAATGAAAGGTGCAACCTTCCCATCGGCTGCTATTGAATTTTGGATCGATCGGAATTCTGGTTCCGGAATTACGGGTTTAAGAGTGCGGCCACACAGAAATTTCTCATCTAATCTATAGGAAAAATTAAAAATAGAATTTTTATTTTTGATGCTAAATGTCTTCAAGGTGCATGAAACGTCGAGATTTGATGCAAACTCGAAAAAAAAATTTGACGACTATTCACTTTTTTGGATTTTGGCACATTTTTGCCTTTCTCATATAGAAAGGTTATGCAATCACTCTGAAAAACGTCAACCTAATCCCGGCCCGGAGGGCCGATTGTCATATCCCATTCGACTCAGTTCGTCGAGATCGGAAAAAGTCTGTATGTGTGTGTGTATGTGTGTATGTATGTGTGTATGTGTGTGTGTATGTGTGTGTATGTGTGTGTATGTATGTGCGTATGTGTCAAATAATGTCACTCATTTTTCTCAGAGATGGCTGGACCGATTTGCCCAAACTTAGTCTCAAATGAAAGGTGCAACCTTCCCATCGGCTGCTATTGAATTTTGGATCGATCGGAATTCTGGTTCCGGAATTACGGGTTTAAGAGTGCGGCCACACAGAAACTTCTCATCTAATCTATAGGAAAAATTAAAAATAGAATTTTTATTTTTGATGCTAAATGTCTTCAAGGTGCATGAAACGTCGAGTTTTGATGCAAACTCGAAAAAAAATTTGACGACTATTCACTTTTTTGGATTTTGGCACATTTTTGCCTTTCTCATATAGAAAGGTTATGCAATCACTCTGAAAAACGTCAACCTAATCCCGGCCCGGAGGGCCGAGTGTCATATCCCATTCGACTCAGTTCGTCGAGATCGGAAAAAGTCTGTATGTGTGTGTGTATGTGTGTATGTATGTGTGTGTATGTGTGTATGTGTGTGTATGTGTGTGTGTATGTATGTGCTTATGTGTCAAATAATGTCACTCATTTTTCTCAGAGATGGCTGGACCGATTTGCCCAAACTTAGTCTCAAATGAAAGGTGCAACCTTCCCATCGGCTGCTATTGAATTTTGGATCGATCGGAATTCTGGTTCCGGAATTACGGGTTTAAGAGTGCGGCCACACAGAAATTTCTCATCTAATCTATAGGAAAAATTAAAAATAGAATTTTTATTTTTGATGCTAAATGTGTTCAAGGTGCATGAAACGTCGAGTTTTGATGCAAACTCGAAAAAATTTTTGACGACTATTCACTTTTTTGGATTTTGGCACATTTTTGCCTTTCTCATATAGAAAGGTTATGCAATCACTCTGAAAAATGTCAACCTAATCCCGGCCCGGAGGGCCGATTGTCATATCCCATTCGACTCAGTTCGTCGAGATCGGAAAAAGTCTGTATGTGTGTGTGTATGTGTGTATGTATGTGTGTGTGTATGTGTGTGTGTATGTGTGTGTGTATGTGTGTGTGTATGTATGTGCGTATGTGTCAAATAATGTCACTCATTTTTCTCAGAGATGGCTGGACCGATTTGCCCAAACTTAGTCTCAAATGAAAGGTGCAACCTTCCCATCGGCTGCTATTGAATTTTGGGTCGATCGGAATTCTGGTTCCGGAATTACGGGTTTAAGAGTGCGGACACACAGAAATTTCTCATCTAATCTATAGGAAAAATTAAAAATAGAATTTTTATTTTTGATGCTAAATGTCTTCAAGGTGCATGAAACGTCGAGTTTTGATGCAAACTCGAAAAAAAATTTAACGACTATTCACTTTTTTGGATTTTGGCACATTTTTGCCTTTCTCATATAGAAAGGTTATGCAATCACTCTGAAAAACGTCAAACTAATCCCGGCCCGGAGGGCCGAGTGTCATATCCCATTCGACTCAGTTCGTCGAGATCGGAAAAAATCTGTATGTGTGTGTGTATGTGTGTATGTATGTGTGTGTATGTGTGTGTGTATGTATGTGCGTATGTGTCAAATAATGTCACTCATTTTTCTCAGAGATGGCTGGACCGATTTGCCCAAACTTAGTCTCAAATGAAAGGTGCAACCTTCCCATCGGCTGCTATTGAATTTTGGATCGATCGGAATTCTGGTTCCGGAATTACGGCTTTAAGAGTGCGGCCACACAGAAATTTCTCATCTAATCTATAGGAAAAATTAAAAATAGAATTTTTATTTTTGATGCTAAATGTCTTCAAGGTGCATGAAACGTCGAGTTTTGATACAAACTCGAAAAAAAATTTGACGACTATTCACTTTTTTGGATTTTGGCACATTTTTGCCTTTCTCATATAGAAAGGTTATGCAATCACTCTGAAAAACGTCAACCTAATCCTAATTTTTTTTGACTCTGAAAAGTTTTCTGGATTTTAACAGGGGCGCAGTTGATGGTTTAAGGAAAGGGGTTACACCCCGCGCCCCCTCTACCGTTCACTCCCCTCTCTTAAAAATCTCCTTAAATCACCCCTCAGCCCTCATACCCCTCCCCATCAACCCCATCATCTTTAAACCATCACTATATCACAAAGCAAACCAATTTAAGCTGGGGAGTCGTTCGTTCATGGAACTTTCGCCCACCTCACATACCCACCCCCGCATGACAAAATGAGTTAGCAAGCAGATAACATTGATCTAATACTGATTAGGCTAATGAAGCACGATATTTTTTGTTTCAAGTGTTTCACCGTCGACACGTAGCTCATCAAGTTCGTGGCTGGCAAGCTATTGTGTATAAATGCAAAGTGTACTAAGAATGTAATGGACATTTCCACAACTATGTTGAACATAAAAAGCCTCCGTGCTATAGTTTAGAGAAATGAGAAAGGCACAATTGCACCGCTAGGTGGATTAAAACAGGTTTGTTTTTTCGAAAAATGACACATTTTTTTCAGTGTATATTTTTTTCGGACAGAAGTATTCATTCCCTGTAACTCGTTCTAAGATAGTTTTGCTGTATAAAATACAGTAATCGAACAAAAAAAATTTTGAAATTCATACACGTAGAAACGTTTACGCCCTTTTGAAAAGTTGCTCTTGAGTCAAAATAATCTTATTACCTGTGGAAAATATTTAGTCTTGCATGACGGTGAAACGTGTAAAGTTTCATTGGAATCTATGATGGTCGGTCACGATTTTAAAGATTTTCGAACGGATCTTCGTGGAATTCCTCCCCTACCCTTTCCCACCACTGCGCATTTCAAAATATGTTAAAGTGAAGACAACATTGAACTCGCGCTGTTAAG
Organism: Topomyia yanbarensis; assembly: GCF_030247195.1. Classification (NCBI taxonomy): domain Eukaryota; kingdom Metazoa; phylum Arthropoda; class Insecta; order Diptera; family Culicidae; genus Topomyia; species Topomyia yanbarensis. Next base: position 293,172,622 of record NC_080671.1, on the reverse strand, counting down.
CTAATTAAATATTATATTTTTGTTTGTCTCAAGTGTGTCAGCGTCGACATGTTGCTCATCTGGTTCGTAGCAGTCGTGCACTCATATATACTTACCAAGTGTAGTAAGAATGTAATAGCTATTTCCTCAATGTTATACTGAACGTAACCAGTTTCGATAAATGAGAAAGACACAATTACACCACTAGGTGGATTAAAACAGGTTTTATTGCATTTTTGTGTTTTCCTATTTTTGTATTATTATATTTTTGTGTTTTCGTACTTTTGTATTTTTAAATTTTGTATTTCTGTATTTCTACCTTTCCGAATTATTGCATTTTTGTTATCATATTTTTGTAATTTTTGGTTTTTTTGTCTGTATTATAGCATTTTTGTAGTTTTGTGTTTTTGTATTATTGTTTCTTCATATTTTAGTATTTTTAATTTTTGCATTTTTGTATTTCTGCGTTTCTGAATCATTTCAAATTTGAATTTTTATTTTTATTGTATTGTATTGTGGTGAATTCCTGAAATTTTAATTTTTGAATTTTGAAATTTGTCTATAATTAATTTTTTAAATTGTTGAATGTTAGAACTTACGAATTATTGAATTTTTGAAATTTCTAAAATTCTAAAATTCATGAATTTTTGAAATATTGAATTTTTGAATCTAACTTTTTGAATTCCTAAATAATTTAATTTATGGATTTTTGAATATTTGATATTTTCATCTCTTGATTTTTTATTTATTGATCCTTTTAACTTTTGCATTTAAGAATTTTTGTTTTTTTGTATATTTGAATTTTTGTGTTTTATAGTTTTGTGATTTTGTATTTTTATATTCTTGTGTTTTTGTATCTTTGTGTTCTTGTATTTTTGGGTTTCAGTATGTTGAATTTTTCTATTCTTGTATTTTTTAAGTTTTGTATTTTCGTATTCGTATTTTAGTATATTCGTATTTTGGTATTTTGTTATTTTTGTATTATTAAATTGATGTATTGTTGGATTGTTGTATTTCTGTATTTGAGTATTTTTGCATTATTTTATTCTTGGATTTTTAGCATTTTTGTATTGTTGTAATCTTGTATTTTTGCATTATTGGATTTTTGTATTTTCATATTTTCGTATTTTTGCATTTCGTTTTTTTGTGTTTCAGTATTTTTGTATTCTGGTATTTTTGCATTTTTTTAGTAATATCGTATTTTTGTATTTTTGTTTTTTTACTCTTTTGTTTTTTTGCATTTTGATATTTTTGTGATTTAGAGTTTTTATATTTTTGTGATTTTGTATCTTTGTGTTTTTGTATGTGTTCTATTATTGCATTCTTGTATTTTTGCATTTTCTTATTCTTGTATTTTAAAATTTGCTTATTTAGTGCCTTTCGTATTTATATATATTTGTATTTTGGTATTTTTGTATTGTTGTATTTCTGTATTTGAGTATTTTTGTATTCTTGTATTTTTAGTATTTTAGTTTTTTTGTATTATTGAATTTTTTGTATTTTCATATTTTTATGCTCTTGTATTTTTGTATTTTTGTGCTCTCCTATTTTTATATTATTGTGCTTTTGTATTTTTGATTTTTTTGTGGTATAGTATTCTTGTATTTTTGTATTTTGCATTTTTTGTATTCTAGTATTCCTGTATTTTTGAATGTTTGTATTGTGCGTTTAATCTCTATCTGAACACGGACGGTTAAAGTATTCGTTCGATCGAGTAGTCGCGAGAATAGTCGCTGTCACTTCATTGTCAACCAGTTGGTCAAAAATTAATCGAGTCATTCACTGTCTGTGAATTGCACACAGATATAATGCATAAAGGCGTGGAATGAGTATGTTATCCTTCAGCTAACTTAACCTCAACCCCCAAGGTCCAACAACATTTAACCTCAACTGTCGCACTAACACAACCGCGCATGAATTAGACTATACGAAATGAATGAAACAGCCGCCAGTGAGTGATGATTGTTTTGGTTTGACTTCCACCGCACGGGGGGGGGGGGGGGGGGGGGTGACATCATTCTAGGAAATAAATTATATTCACATTAAATTTCGTTGTAAGCATTTTGAAAGTATTGCTTTTTCTACAGACATATATGTGAATTGTAATGATTCAATACCTCATACAGCACGAAACAGCAGACACCATTCACACATCCCCTGTATTCGAATGCTTACTTTCAGCCAAATACATATTTGCTTTCAGCTTTCGAGTAAATACACAATATTTTCGTACTTTCGAATTTTAGATTTTTTTATATTGTAGTATTTATCTATCTGTTGTATTTCTACATTTTCGTATTTTTGTGCTTTTGTATTTTTGTGTTTCAGTATTTTTGTATTATGGTATTTTTGAGTTTTTCTATTTTTTATTTATATTTTTTATGGGTTTTTGTATTTATATATATATTTTATATATATTTGTATTGTTTCATTTTTGAATTTTAGTAATTTTGTATTGTTGGATTGCTGTATTTCTGTATTTGAATGTTTTTGTATTTTTAGCATTTTTGTATTTTTGTATCCCTGTATTTTTATATTTTTGTGTTCATGGATTCTTGTATTTTTGAAATTTTTATGTTCTTTAGTATTTCTGTACTTTAGAATGTTTGCATTATTGTGTTTTTGAATTTCTGGATTTATATATTTTGTTTTTTTTTCTGAAATTTGAATTTTTGAACTTAAGAATTTTTCAATATCGGATTTTTATAAATTTTCGAGGTTTTTAATTTTAAACATTAGAATTTTTGAATGGTTGCATTTTCGAAATATTGAATTTTTGGTTATTGAAATTTCTAAAATTTTCATATTCTTGAATTTTTGAATCTTTGACTTTTTGAACTTTTAAATACTCGAATTTATGAATTTTTCAATTTCTGAATATTTAGTATTTTGTTTTCTTGAATTTTTAATTTATTGATCCTTTGAATTTTTGCATTTATATATTTTTGTATTTTGCTTTTGTTGCATTTTTGTGTTTTTGCGTTTGTAAATTTTTGTGTTGTTGTTGCTTTGAATTGCAGAAGTTTTTAATGTTATAATACAATAATTTTTTAATTGCTGAATTCTTGATATTTTTCAATATTTGAATTTGAATTTCCGAATTACAGAATTTTTGAATTCTTTGCTCTTCGAATTTTTAATAATTGAGTATTGGAGTTATTGAATGTTTGAAACCAGAATTTTCATATTTTTGCATGTTTTAATCATTTCGAGTTTTTGAATTTCTGAACCTTTGAATTACCGGATCTTTGAATTTTTATTTCTTTTTCAATTTTTGGATTTTAAAAATCTTCGAATTCTTGAATTTCTGAATTTTTGTTGTCTTCAATTTTTGATCTTTTGAATTTGAGAATTTTGTGCTGAAAGGGCTTTTCATTTTTTTTTTTGTATTTTTAGTGCTTCTGAATAATTTCTGTATTTTTGATTTTTTTTTTGTATTTGTATTTTTATTGTGGTTGTATTAATTTGATTTGGAATTTTTGCATCTTTGTATTTTAGAACTATTGAATTTGTAATACACTCAGGTTTTTTTACGCGGGGGATACGAGCAGCGTAAATGAAAACCGCGTAAATTTCAAAATCCGCGTAAATGAAAACCGCGTAAATTTCAAAATCCGCGTAAATTGAAACCGCGTAAATTTCAAAATCCGCGTAAATGAAAACCGCGTAAATTTCAAAATCCGCGTAAATGAAAACCGCGTAAATTTAAAAATCCGTGTAAATGAAGACCACTTAAATTTAAGAATCCGCGATAAAGGGAACCTCATTGATGGATACCGCGTAAATTCCAAAATCCACGTAAATGAAAACCGCGTAAATTTCAAAAACCGCGTAAATAAAAACCACGTAAATTTCAAAATTCGCGTAAATGAAAACCGCGTAAATTTCAAAATCCGCGTAAATGAAAACCGCGTAAATTTCAAAATCCGCGGAAAAAAACCGCGTAAAAAAATACCGCGCAAAAAAAACCGCGTAAAAAAAACTTGAGTGTACTTGAATTGCATTACATGAATTTTTGTATCATTGTGTTCCTGAATTTTTGGGTCTTACTTTTTGAACATTTCAATTTTTGAAGTCGATAATTTTTAACATTTGAATTCTTCAACTTTCCTGAATTTTTGAAGATTTGATTTTTGAGTTTTAGACTTTTTTAATTATAACATTGTTTAATTTTGGAATATTCATTTTTTTAAATTTTTGTGGATGTTTGCTGTTGTTATTGGAATTCTCTAATCCCAAAATTTTTAAATTTTTAATTACATCTTAATCTTGAATTTTAGATATTTTTAGCAAGCAATTTATATATTTTTGTTACTTCTGTCATTTATTTTCAAAAAACTATACATTTTTCGCTCTTAACGTATTAACGTCTTGTATTTCTGATTTTTATAATGTACATAATTTATCCTGTTTTAGAATTTCGTTCAGTTTTTGAATTTACAAATTATTGAATTTATCATTCCTCAGTTGTGCTTAATAACACTAGTAACAGTGACGTAGTGCTCTGCCAGTGATGTTATGCAGCAAAGCTAGCGTTGTGTGGCTGGACCACATAGTCGCAGCGAAGGATATCAAGCTGCACAAAGCCGCTGAGGGTCCACCTGAAGAGGTGTTATCAAACCCTCCGGCGGATGTGCAAACCAACCTGTGATTCACTTATTTGTCCGGTTTACTCCACAGTTTATAGAGATCAATTGCGCAAAGAGTGAAGTCAAAAAAGTCTACCTATCGTGCACAATTGGAATCCGTCTTTGTAGCAATTCTGCTCGATAAGTAGACTTTTTTGGCTTCACTTTCTGCATACTCTTTGCGCACCTTTATACTAACGCCTTCGGTTTACTCAAATATACTCAGTCAAACCGATTCCGAAACCGGTTCGGTATCATGAATGAATTCAATGAGGATTTCGACTTAGCTCAAATGCAATAACCTATTGTGACTCAGTAGGTTTCGGAATCGGTTGTTGCCTTTCAACTGGATTCCATATTGAATTCATTCAGGATTCCGAATCAAATTGCGAATGGTTTGACCAGCTACCGAGTAAGCCGACTGCGCGGTATCGATTTGATCTGCAGTAACTTGGTATCCACAAAAACGCACTGTGATTGTGCCTAAGCATATAATTTATACAAAATATCAAAGTACTACATCCGTAGTACTTAGTCGGCTTTAAACTAGCCATAACCCATGTTTGAGTAAACCAGACGAACGAGTGGATCACAGATTTGATTGCACTTCCGACGGATGATTTAAAACACGTTCTCCAGCGGAAACTTGGCCTCAGCTGTGTGGCCAAGCTGCATCACACTAACTTTGCTGCATAACATCACTTGGCAGAGCATTGTATAACTGTTACTAATGTTAATAAGTACAACTGAAAAATCAAACAATTAAGCAACCAGAAAATTCAAAAACTGCAGTCCAAAATTCCGAAACAAATTATGCAGAAATTATCCACACAAATCCAGAAATACAAAACTTTAAGAACTTTTTTTTCAGACTAATTAATATTAAATGTACTTTGTAAAACATTTTCAATTTTTCCTGAATAATATTTCTAAATCGATGAAAGGAGTATGAGCTTTCATTAAACGTCAAATTTTGACGTTTACAGACAGCTTATACACGTTTCATTGATTTAGAACAACTTTGAATTATTTGTTACTCTATGGGAGGCGGGATGCCCCACCCGAAGGTACCATCCGCCGGCAGGCATGCTGGCGACCGGATGGCGTGCGAACGGCAGGCAAAAGGCATGCGAATGGCAGGGTTAATATTCATAGCAAAGAACGCAGCCATCCGCCTGGTTGTTGCATCTGAGCCTGCATTTCGTTCGCCCGTCACTTGTCGGCATGTATTGAGGCGATCGGTGTTGGCAGTTGGGGCATCTCGCCTCCGGTTAGCTATCCATCTGCCGTGGTAATGTGGGATAGATTATGTAAAATTGAACCATAAAATTGTCGCAAGAGAGCACTAAAATTGTAATAAAAGAGCAATTAAAATCAACCAATGCCCTATAAAAATATTGGAAATGTTCCATGAAATGCTACATTTTGCGCCATAAATTAACTGACATTGATCCATAGAATATTAACAATGAGCATTAAAACACATCGATATGTTCCATAATATCGACAAAAATGTTCCACGGTATTACAAAATGGAGCAATAAAATGCTAGAAAAAGTTCCATAAATTTGAGGAAAATGTTTGCTAAATATAATTTTTCTTGGTCAATAGAAGATGTAAAAATGAACATTAGAAATGTTATGTATTGATTCATATATCGAAAGTTAATTTATGGTTCATGGATATTTACAAAACGAAACGAAGAAAAGAAAATGTAAAACGATTCACTAATATGTGCTTATGCACTATGCACTATGACAATTAAATTTAATGAATTCATGCGAAATTTTTGCTATTCGAACTAATAATAAAGCATATTACATTTGGTTCAAATTCCAAACTACAACAAACAATGCATACATTATAGTTAGAAAACTTAAGCCTCCATATCCCACTAGTCAGGTAACTGACCTTCGCTAACTTGAATACACTGTGGCAAATCTTTAAAGGGCAGAGTATCTATGACATTAGCGCGCTGAGAGTTATTAGACCACTGATACAGGCAGGCATGAGTCGCAAATACCAACTATCTGAAGCGAAAACGGACACTTTATACACGAACACTGACTAATGTGGCTACGCCACATCGCTTTCTAGTGCACTTTCTGACTTCGCTACCACTCAGCCGGCTTTTACCTAGCTATAGCCTCTATGTTTAAGTAAACCGGGCAAACCAGAGGATCACAGGTTCGCTTACAATTCCAGCTACGGGTTAATCAATGCCTCGTCTAACGGATCCTCAGCGGCTTTGCGCCGCTTCGAATCCTTGGCCTCGGATATGCGGCCAAGCCGCATCACACTAGCTCCCAGTATAAGCTCACTTGTTAAAACACTGTCACTGTTATGAGTATTATTTAGCACAACTTATTTTTTCAGTTTACCATACTTTGGTTAATAATTTTACATTTCCACTCTCGGATTCGGTTTATTTAGGTTAAAATAGCGTCCACAATGATTTCAGGTTAGCGAAGGTCAGTTACCTGACTAGTGGGATACGGAAGCTTAAGTTTTCTAACTATAATGTATGAATTGTTTGTTGCAGTTTGGAATTTCAACCAAATGTAATATACTTTATTATTAGTTCGAATAGCAAAAATTTCGCATGAATTCATTAAATTTAATTTTTCTGGTGCATAAGCACATATTAATGGATCGTTTTACATTTTTTCTTCTTATCGATCGTTTTGTAAATACCCATGAACCATAATTTAACGTTCGATATATGAATTAATACATGACATTTCTAATGTTCATTTCTACATTTTCTATGGACCAAGAAAAATTATTTAGCAAACATTTTCATCAAATTTATGGAACTTTTTCTAACATTTTATTGCTTCATTTTGTAATACCGTGGAACATTTTTGTCGATATTATGGAACATATCGACGTGATTTAATGTACATTGTTAATATTCTATGGATCAATGCCAGTTAATTTATGGCGCAAAATGTATCATTTTATGGAACATTTCCAATACTTTTATGGGGCATTGGTTGATTTTAATTGCTCTTTTATTACTATTTTCGTGCTCTCTTGCGACAATTTTATGGTTCAATTTTACATAATCTATGGATCAAATCTCCCGTGTTTATGGATCGTTATCACTGTTTTATGGATTTTCAGTTTTGTTTTATGGAACATGGACAACTTTTTTATGGATCGTTTTACAATTCTTTATGGATTATTTTAAATATTTTATATGCAAAAGTATATTTTCCCAATTCATATCAGTTTCTCGGAAATGGTTGGGCCGATTTTCACAAACTTAGTCCCAAATGATAGCTATATTATCAGATAATCTATAACATTTCGTATAGATGGCTTATATGGTTCCGGAAATGTAGACTGAACCGTCCGATTACATATGAAATTTCCATATCAGCCAGAACTCAATTTTTTTTTCAATGGGGGACCCCATGAAATTTCAGTTCTGAAATTCTAATTTTTAAATCGAATTTCTATTTTTGATGCCAATCTTTAAAATGCATGAAACGTCGAGATTTTATGGTAGCTCGAGTTTTTTCTTTTTTATAAATATCGACTTTTTAGGAATTTGCCGATTTCGAACCTTTTTGCCCTTCACATATAAAGAAAGGCTATGCAATCACTGAAAAATCGACTTCTTAACCGAGGCCCGGAGGGCCGAGTGTCATATACCATTCGATTCAGGTCGTCGAGATTGGAAAATGTCTGTGTGTATATGTATGCATGTGTGTATCGATGTACGTGTGTATGTGTCAAACAATTTTCTCAGAGATGGCTGAACCGATTTGCACAAACTGAATTGAATATGGAATTTTTAGTTGATCCGACTTCCGGTTCCGAAGTTACGGGTTGATGAGTGCGGTCACATAACAAATTCCCATATAAATTGGTACCACCATGATGTGCAAATAATGTAATACATATTACATGGATTTGCGGGTCTAGATAACTAATGATCAATTGAAGTAGCTTTTACCACACTGGCCACCTATGACGACTCATGAGCAGGTATGGGAAAATTCACTCATTCGTTTGATTCCAACTGATAGACATTCATCCTTGGTTCAGCCGCTCACAATCAGTATAGTGAGCATGGAGCAGCGAACCACGAGAGAATGCGATGAATCCTCTCTCCACCACCATGTATGTGCAACCTGAACGGTCAGCGAACGCACTTTGTGAGTGAGTGGTTAAAAAATACTAGTAACGAAGCGAACAGGCAGGAATTCAATTCCAGATGAACCAAATTTTGCTCACTCATCGAATGCATTTGTTGACTCATTCAGAGGGTTCCTTGCATGTAATTCCAATAATAAGCATGAGGCGCTGTATATATGGTTTAAGTAGAGCTGTAGGAATTGGATTTTTCTTTAAATTTCTTGTTCGGCTTGGAAGCCTTTCGGTGATTATTAGCCGAAGAATTGCATGAAAATATAACACAGTTTGAATACTATTTCACATATGACTTCTATAATAATCGTTGCTTCACAGGTGTGGACTCGACGTCGCTTTTGGGAATGATTTGAGATAGTAGCGTCGCATTCGGAAAGCGATATAAATTGTGAAATTTAAAATTAACTCTTTTGAAAGGCTAACGCGATGTTAATAAACAAATTCATTATACCACTGCAGAGCGTATTTTCCTTTCTCTTCGTAGTAGCAATTGCACAAGTGTTTATTATAGTATATTAAGAGTAATTAACGAAATTATAGTTTGTTTGCAGCTATTGCAAAGATTATATTGATTTGTATACAGTGCTACACTAAATAGTTTTGAGTGTTGGATACGTTGTATACAAAAACGTATTGACTCCAAGAATACGTATGTTGAACAATTTTTTTCATAACTAGCTCATCGGGATAATGTCGGATATCAATATTTTTCCAAGCCCTTTTAATTTTCTTTGTTTTTGGAACGAGCTTGACGAGTGGGTTTTGAAATAATCTTTTTAACGTTGTTTTAGGATACAATAAATATAGTGACATCCGTGTAGTATTTTTTCCAAAACTTTCATTTGTTGGACAGACTCAGCGAGACACAGTGCAATTAGAACCACTGGCCGAATCAGAAACGAACTGTTCCTTAGTCATGGTAATATTACAAAACGAACATTTTCATGGCTGTCAGAAATTTGACATTTCGTTGTTGTGCTTTATCGGAAATGCTAAATCTGGTAAAAACATAGCTAGTTTTTTATTTTCGGCAACAACTAATAGAAGTGAGTGCATTATCATGTTGAAATTCTGCTAGATAATATTTATTGTAAATTTTAAAATATGAAAGAAAAACATTTCATTTCGAAATTGAAAATTCAGTCAATAGCTTTTTGCACGGAAATTTATCGAATCGAAAATAATCGAATCGCAAGCTTTTTGACTTATTAAATTGTCCAAAGTCGTATCAGATAGATATTACTAATTAAATAATCATTAAATCAGTACAGCGTTTAGTAGTTTCCGGCATCTACTCTAAAGCCTGTTGAAAAAAAATATGATGGGGGCAAAAAGAATTTTCTCAGCAGATGGCATTTTTATTGACGTCCGATATCTATTGCTGGCAACTAGTCGCTAAACCCGCATCAAAAATATAATTTCGAAAGATATTCGCCCTCTAGGATTTTAATATGGCATCATTCGACTTTCTGCTTAAACTCTTTAATCGCGTATAAACACCTTATATGGGGTTGGCTCTATCGGTAGTTGCCGAAAAAGATGATTTCATTCCCATCCAGAATTTGAGCTCGTTTGAGGTTTCTGTCAGAATTTCGGACCAAATAAAACAAACGATCACGGCTCACTATCGGTTGTTTCATTTGAAACTGGTTGTGGCTAGTTTGACTAGGATTAAATAATACTTACAGGTGTTCCGTTGGGATGATTTTAGATGTTTTGATGCATTTATTTTTTTTAAATTTACCCTTTTTGGATGTTATAACCTTGAATTTCATGTGCGCCATGATATCTAAAGAAACATTGTGGTTACAGTTGAAAACTAGAAAATCCAACCAGCCACAATCGTATTTTCTCTGGTTTTGAACAATGGAATCACGTCGGAAGTAGTGCGAATTTTTCATATAATTATGCGCTATAATGCACACTACTCCCGACGTCGTGAATTAGCATTGAACAAGAGAAAAAATTGTCGCTGGTTACATTTTCCAGTTTTTAACTGTAACGATGATATTTTAAGTGTACAAAAGATAGATAGATTAATAAAATACACTTAATAATAATAACACTTCAACATTATACAGAAGAATGAAGTCAGTATCTGGTAGGTCACGCTAGCCGTTAAAGGATAAGCTTACGCATCCTCCCTCATGAGCTATTTTACCTTTACACTTCTAACCATAAATCTTTCCATGTAGGGTGTTGAGCCCATTTTCGCCATGTTTCTATTAGCACCCTACCCATTTGAAGCCGTTGGTTAGAGCAGTGTCTGCTATCTTTGTTCAACGCATTGAGTCAAATGGTAGCGCAACAATAGGGGCACTCGATTCGAGTTCTCGTTGCGCTCAAACACGAGAATTTCACTGTTTTCAGCGCATTTGTGTTATTATATTGGTTCTTAACAACGAAGCAAAGCTGTTGATGTCAATATTTTGGCATTCCATTGATTGTAGGCCGAGAAATTAATGAATTAGTGAAGCACCCTGCTTAGTATGGTGAAAATAGGCACTTTACCCTATTACCTCTACAAAGGATAGAGAACCGATTGAACGATTCAATGATTGAATTTTTTTTATATTAATTTTCTATTTGATTATATTGTTTTGTTGGCATTACATTTCTAATTTAGTATATTGGGTGTTCAGCCACAAGTGGTGACTTTTCATCCTTATTGTTTACATGATTCAGTTAATTATTATTAAGTTATAATATGCTTTCGCAGTTAAGTATTTTTTTTCAGTAGGATGTTTTAAACCTACTTGTCTACTGAATAAGGAGCTAAACAAATCTTATAAACTAACTTATAAACTATAAAGAGAGCTAATCGTTACAATTGAAGATTGTAATGATTTTTATCGGAAGTTGCTTCTAATACTGTTCGTCATAATTTCTAATGTTACTATGTTTGCAAGTCTGTGCAACTCATTTGTGCTAAACCAGGGAGGACGCTTCAAAATCATTTTCAGAATTTTATTCTGAATCCTTTGAAGCGTTTTCTTCCTAGTAGCACAACAACTTGCCCAGATTGGCATTGCATATAGCATAGCCGGTCTAAATATTTGTTTATAAATTAATAGTTTGTTCTTTAGGCAGAGCCTAGAATTCCTATTTATAAGAGGGTATAAACATTTTATGTATTTGTTGCATTTTGTTTGGATTCCTTCAATGTGATCCTTAAAAGTGAGTTTTTGACGTAGGACTACGTCTTTGTTTTCGATATGGGGGTGCACTCTGCAAATTCTACAAAAATGGTATGTAACGAAAAGTGGTCCAATTTTAAACGCATATAATTCAGCCATCTCACGATAAATTTTCAATTTTTTTGCACAAATCGCCCCGAAATACTTCTAAGAACAGATTCCAATAGATAAACCCAAAGATTTTTGATATCATAGCATTAAAAAATTAAATAATATACAACCTTGTCAAAATATCGCGTATTAACACACAGAAGATAGCGCTTCCCAAGCCCTGTACGACGGATTGGTGTACCTAGCGCGCAACGCTTCTATGAATGACGTCATCATCGACTATTTAAAGAACGGACTTGGCCAGACACGCTCAGTTCCCTGTTGAACGGCTGGCGAAGCAGATCACTGCGCTGTGTTTTTTACAGCCAGTGTAGCTTAGTTAGAAGTCCGTTACACTGGCTGTGGAGGGACGCTACCCTGTGTCGTCTATTTGCGCTTGAAATTATGTAATGTAGTGGTAGTCATAAGCTTCCCATTTTGGTTTAAACGCAAGGACAGTTTTTAAAACAGGATTTGATAAATTAGTTTAGCTCATCTAAGCAATGTTATCAATTCTGTAATTTAAAAGGAATTTTACGGAACTTGGTGAATTTGGCCCCACTTGCAACTGGTATAATCAACCTGCACAAAGTGTTGCATAACGCAGGGCTGTTTTTTGGAACAAAATGTGTTATCATTCAGCTCTTCGCTACGCAAATTCACGATATTATGACAGATGGGCTAACCCGATCAGAAATACATAACAGAAATATTTCAAAACTATATCTCGCATTGTTACTTGTTATAAATTTTTGTTATTTTAACTACTAACGAGACCTAATTTATAACACAATATGATACAAAAATTGTGTTCTGATATAATCTTGTTATTTCATTCTGATCGGGAAGCGCGACCGTTCCTTTCAATCGGGAAAGGCCGCGTGGAATTTTGGTGAAATGCGCTAATAGTGTCGTGGTGGTACTAGTTGTCTCTTTCGCTCTACCCATCATCATTAGCGTTGACTCATTTTGCATTTTACGCTTGGGTTCAATGTTTGGGGCGAATGTAATGTGGCGGTAAAATGAACACGTTAAGCAAAGTCATTATTTTCTAACTAATAAGTGAATGAGATATTACAATCACCTTATATGTTTCTTGTTAGACATGTTTTGTACATATCTGGTAAAAATACTTCGTCATAATCATATTTTTTCAAACATGATTCTTGATTTCCAAACATGTCCAAAAATGAGACATGTTTATAGCGAGTGGGTAAAATGAACATGTGGCGGTGGTAAAATGAACAGCTTCTGGTGACCTGCAAAATATCCTGTATGTATGCAATGCGCAGCGTTGGAAAGTATTTTCCGATCAATGCTAATATCCCAACAAATCATGAGCTTTGCATACACACAGGGCATTTTGCAGACAAAAACAATTGTCACGGAAGAATTCTTGAGCGTTTTTTCATAACGTCATATCTGCAATGAGTTACTCTCTTTGTTTACTTTCTCTTTCGATTTTTACGGCGTCACTATAACACTTTTCACTTATTTTACAGTACAGATCGAAAGACGGTGATTTTAACTAGCATATTATGCAAAGTGTTGAGGGATAAATGTTAAAGTGACCGAATTATTAACAGAAGAGAAAGTAAACAAAGAGAGTAACTCATTGCAGATATGACGTTTTGAAAAAACGCTCAAGAATTGAATTTTCATGACGTAATATTAACCATTTTACAATCCTGTGGCATCGAAACACATCTACAAACTTGGGGATATCCATGGGTGTTTGAACTTTTAGGATCTGTTTGAGAGCAACTAGAAAGCTTGTTCTATACATGAGATGTGATTATATTGTCTAAAATTTGATTTTTCTTCACCGGTCCGGGTGTTTTTTCCCACACACTAAGTACTATATTTTACATTAAGTAGTATAGTCCTACGTCTACAGTTCGTGCAACCCCATAGGGCTGTCCCTTGTAGTTTTTATCGTAAATCAAACCCAAGTATCTAACTTGATCTGTCTACGTTAAATTCAAACCATTAAATTTAATAATATGGTTATTATTTGGTTAAAGAGAAGAAGCTCTTGGCTTATGCGGAAACACAATCAATTGTGTTTTTGCCGCATTAGTGGAAATTTTCCATTTTTTTCAGGTAATCATTGAAAATATTCAAGCTTTGTTGCAGTCGACTGCAGATAATACGAAGACTCCTCCCAGTGGCTGAGATGCTAGTATCATCACAGAAAAGTGACTTTTTACAGCCTGTAGGTAGATTTGGAAGATTAGAGTTAAAAATATTGTAAAGTATTGGTGCGACGCTTGATCCTTGAGGGACGCCTGCTTTAACGGGTAGCTTATTAGATTTACAATTCTGATAAGAAACCTGTATGGTACGGTTAGTAAGATAATTTTTAATTATCTTTATTATGTAAATTGGAAAATTGAAATCCCACATTTTGGCAATTAAACCTTTGTGCCAAACACAGTCGAAAGCTTTTTCGATGTCTAGAAGAGCAACTCCAGTGGAATAGCCCTCTGAGATATTTGCCTTTATCATGTTAGTTACTCTCACAAGTTGATAAGTAGTTGAATGTCCAATACGAAATCTTAACTGCTCAGGAAGAAAAATAGAATTCTCATTGATATGTGACATCATTCTAGTTACGATGATTTTTTCAAATAACTTACCAATAGAAGAGAGTAAGCTAATTGGTCGATAGTTAGATGCTTCTGCTGGGTTTTTATCTGGCTTCAAAATAGGAATAATCTTGGCAAAAAGTTACTGGAAGATGATCAGAATCAAAGTCAGCATGTGTAATCAATTCGCTACAAAGGTGATTTTGATCTGTCAAAACCAAATCAATTGTTGATGGATTCCTTACAGACGAATAGCATGTAGGACCATTCGGGAACAAAATTGAATAATAACCAGCAGAGCAATCATTAAAAAGTAGTTTATCGTTGGAATTGCTTTGAGCATTATTCCAGGCTCGGTGTTTGGCGTTAAAATCACCGATTATGAAGAATTTCGACCGCTTTCTTGTAAGTTTTTATAAGTCTCCCTTCAAGAAATTAATTTGCTCGCCAGTGCACTGAAAAGGCAAATAGGCTACAGCAATAAAAATGATACCAAGATCAGTTTCAACTTCGATACCCAAACTCTCAATCACCTTGGTGTCAAGAGACGGCGTAACGGAATGTTTGATCCTGCGATTAACCGCTATTGCGATTTCTCCGCCGAAGCCAACAATTCGATCAAATCGATGAATAACAAAATTAGAATTACTCTTCAATTTAATATTTGGTTTTAAAAAAGTTTCGGTCACAACGGCTATATGCACATTATGTATCCTCAAGAAGTTGAAAAATTCGTCTTCGCACGTTTTTAATGAACGAGCATTCCAATTTAATAAATTTAAATGATTATTTAAAGTCATTGTTAAACTTTAATTTCATTACAATTTTGTTAGCAAATTCCCAACTCGCTTGAAAAGCTTCAAACATGGAGGTAGAATTTAACATGGAAATTATCATAGGTAACATAGCCTCCTGTAGGTATTTTAATTTTTCTTCCGTTACGCTACCTAGATCCATTGGACTAAAGGAAGCGTTGGGTGCAAACGAGATTGAGGGCGTGGTAGTTGTAGGCGTTATTTTGGCATTGCTACCTGCCACTGAAGCATAAGATGACACACGATGTAGGATGGTGTGACGGAGGTAGAAGAAGTTGTTAATCTATTTTGAATCGGATTAACACGTTTGGGCGTGTTTTCTTGAAGTGTACCTAAAGAAGTAGGTACATTTTTTATTTGTTGTTTTTGTTGTCTAGAACGAGAATTTATAATTTTTTCTCGATTAGGACAACCCCAGAAATTCGATTTACGATTTTCGCTACAGTTAGCGCATTTGAAACTTTTTGTGGTTTTTTTCACCGGACAAGTATCTTTCGTGTGCGATTTATCACCACAGATCATACATTTGGAATCCAAATGACAATTTTTTGTGCCGTGCCCAAAGCCTTGGCATCTACGACAATGGGTCAGATTTTGAATTCTGCCCCCATGTCCTCTATAATGTTCCCACTTTACTCGCACGTGGAACATAAAACGTGCTTTTTCAATTACTTTCAAATTATTAACCTCATTACGGTTAAAATGAATTAAATATAGCTCCTGGATAATTCCAGAGCGTACTGGCGTGTCATCGCTGGTAGCCTTTCTCTTCATAAGAATAACTTGTGAAGGAGAAAAGCCAAGTAAATTTTTCAATTCGTTGGATATTTCATCCAAACTTTGACCTTGAGGTAGCCCTTTCAAGACAGCCTTGAATGGTCTATCTGTCTTGAAATCATATGAATAAAATTTATATAACTTTTCCGTAAGATACTGGAGTAGTCGTTCGTGGCCAATCAATTCCTCCGCTGTAACTCGACATTCTCCTCTTTGGCCAATCTGAAAAGAGACTTTTACGTCCGTTTTACTCATCGAGTGGCTCGCAAACCAAAATAATAATATTCCAATCTGATTCACTCACACCCAAACATCATTCTTAGAAAATATTGAGAGAATGAGAGGCTCTCCGACATAGATTGAACGGGAGTCAATTGAGTGCCGCACAGCTGCTTTCGCGAATGAGCTTTGCGACGAGCTCAGTGTATACTTCCTGGCGTTCACTTCGTGAGATAAACACAGCAATTGGAAGCATGAGATGTATCAGAAGATGAATGCAGTGGAGTGAATTTCGAATGTATTTTTCCCATACCTGCTCATGAGACCCCCGAGGAACTCGCTAAGCTCCTAAGCTAATATCACACTAATTCCCCAGCGAATTATTGACCGATTTGTACAAACTTGATTCCGAGTGAAACACACAGTAATCCCAATAACTGCTATTGAATTTCACGCGGTTCTGACTTTTGGTTCCGGAGTTACAGGGCGGTTAGTAAGGTCACATTGGAATTTCTCATATAAACTGTTAGAATCGAAATACCTCATAGGCTAAAAACCTACTGAAATGGTCACCAAATTACTTCGATTCGGAGGTCTAGATCATTGATCAATCAAAATTTTTTTAAATATATTGACCACTATCGAAAAATTCCATGATCCCTTCCAATGAACGATTTCCACATGCCGAGGGAAAAGCATTTTACCTTATGCCACGCAAGGGTATCAAATATACACTATACTATTCAGATCCCTAGGGACCTATACTAAACATCTAAACACTTGGTAGTTCATTTCCAATGCGCCGACAAATTCCCTGGGCACTTCTTATGAACGATTTCTACATGCAAAAGGAAAAACATTTTACCTTATGCCACCCAAGGGTATCAAAGAGCTCTTTGGTCCCGACTACACCATACTTTTCAGATCCCTAGGGACCTATACTAAACATATAAACACTTGGTAGTTCATTTCTACTGCGCCGACAAATTCCCCGGGCACTTCTTATGAACGATTTCTACATGCAAAGGGAAAAGCATTTTACCTTATGCCACGCAAGGGTATCAAATAGCTCTTTGGGCCCGACTAAATATCTAAACACTTGGAAGTTCATTTCTACTGCGCCGACAGATTCCCTGGTCACTTCTTATGAAGGATTTCTACATGCAAAGGGAAAAGCATTTTACCTTATGCCACCCAAGGGTATCAAAGAGCTCTTTGGTCCCGACTACACCTTACTTTTCAGATCCCTAGGGACCTATACTAAATATCTAAACACTTGGTAGTTCATTTCTAATGCGCCGACAAATTCCCTGGGCACTTCTTATGAACGATTTCTACATGCAAAAGGAAAAACATTTTACCTTATGCCACCCAAGGGTATCAAAGAGCTCTTTGGTCCCGACTACACCATACTTTTCAGATCCCTAGGGACCTATACTAAACATATAAACACTTGGAAGTTCATTTCTACTGCGCCGACAAATTCCCTGGGCACTTCTTATGAACGATTTCTACATGCAAAGGGAAAAGCATTTTACCTTATGCCACGCAAGGGTATCAAATAGCTCTTTGGGCCCGACTAAATATCTAAACACTTGGAAGTTCATTTCTACTGCGCCGACAGATTCCCTGGTCACTTCTTATGAAGGATTTCTACATGCAAAGGGAAAAGCATTTTACCTTATGCCACCCAAGGGTATCAAAGAGCTCTTTGGTCCCGACTACACCATACTTTTCAGATCCCTAGGGACCTATACTAAACATCTAAACACTTTAGTTCATTTCTAATGCGCCGACAAATTCCCTGGGCACTTTTTATGAACGATTTCTACATGCAAAAGGAAAAAAATTTTACCTTATGCCACCCAAGGGTATCAAAGAGCTCTTTGGTCCCGACTACACCATACTTTTCAGATCCCTAGGGACCTATACTAAACATATAAACACTTGGAAGTTCATTTCTACTGCGCCGACAAATTCCCTGGGCACTTCTTATGAACGATTTCTACATGCAAAGGGAAAAGCATTTTACCTTATGCCACGCAAGGGTATCAAATAGCTCTTTGGGCCCGACTAAATATCTAAACACTTGGAAGTTCATTTCTACTGCGCCGACAGATTCCCTGGTCACTTCTTATGAAGGATTTCTACATGCAAAGGGAAAAGCATTTTACCTTATGCCACCCAAGGGTATCAAAGAGCTCTTTGGGCCCGACTACAGTATACTTTTCAGATCCCTAGGGACCTATACTAAATATCCAAACACTTGGTATTTCATTTCGACTGCGCCGACAAATTTCCTGGTCATTTTTTATGAACGATTTCTACATGCAAAGGGAAAAGCATTTTATCTTATGCCACCCAAGGGTATCAAAGAGCTCTTTGGGCCCGACTAATCTAAACTTTTCAGATCCCTAGGGAGCTATACTAAATATCTAAACACTTGGTAGTTCATTTCTACTGCGCCGACAGATTCCCTGTTCACTTCTTATGAAGGATTTCTACATGCAAAGGGAAAAGCATTTTACCTTATGCCACTCAAGGGTATCAAAGAGCTCTTTGGGCCCGACTAATCTATACTTTTCAGATCCCTAGGGACCTATACTAAATATCTAAACACTTGGTAGTTCATTTCTACTGCGCTGACAAATTCCCTGATCACTTCTTATGAACGATTTCTACATGCAATTGGAAAAGCATTTTACCTTATGCCAGCCAAGGGTATCAAAGAGCTCTGAGGGCCTGACTACACTATACTTTTCAGATCCCTAGGGACCTATACTAAATATCTAAATACTTGTTATTTCATTTCTACTGCGCCGACAAATTCCCTGGTCACTTCTTATGAACGATTTCTACATGCAAAGAGAAAGCATTGTACCTTATGCAATCCAGCTGCACCATATTTTTCAGATCCCCGGGGGCGTATGCTATGCTCTTACGGCCCGACTGCGTTATGTTTTTACATTTCTTATAAAAGAAATGTATAGAATTCGCTCAAACTTTCAAGATTTTTTCCGAGGCCCGGAGGGCCGAGTCTTATATACCAATCGACTCAGCTCGACGATTTGGGACAATGTCTGTGTGTGTGTCTGTGTGTGTGTATGTAACGGACAAATTCTCATTCGTGTTTCTCAGCAATGGCTGAACCAATTTAATCCAAACCAATTTTAAATGAAAGAACTAAAAATCAGTATGAACGCTATTAATTTGTTTTTGATTCTGATGTTTAGTTTCCAAGATATGAATGTTTGAATGCGTAAAAATGGCGTTTTTTGCAGTTTTTTTGAATTATCTGCCGAAATTGACAATATAGATTAACAATTTATATATTTTTAGACAGCTTTAACGAATACCTTTCGAACAAGCTATAGATTGTTGAAATCGGTATATTATCAAAAGAGATATTTAACATTAAATTCGGACGAAAGATTTTTATCATTTTTCCCATTTTCAGAAATATGTCCAAAAACATGTAATCTATTATTAACGCCAAAACGGCTTATTTTAGGTCAATAGTATCTTCGGAGAATTTAATGGAGGCAATATGCCCTTTCTTTTGGTATTGTGCTTTTGCTGATTAATCCCTATGAGTGAGATATTTTCACAAATTTTCTTGGAAATGATTGTATCGAAATGATGCCTTCAGCAAATTTGTAGCTCTTACTTTTGCGAATAACTTTACTGAAGACTTCAAATATCTATTTTGAATACTTGAAAAGTTATGGCTTGTTGTTTGTGGGTTACTCTTTGTCGCCTATTTATTGTTCAATATAGTAATAATCCATTGAAATAAGCCAAACATTATTTCGATAAATCGAATTTTGTATCTCATTTTTCTATCTACAACCACTAGAAATAATCACCGAACACTTCCAAGTTGTCTGGAAGGAACTTGATAACTTATCAGTGCAAAAATGTTCATTTGTGCGAAACTTCTGACTGCAATTTTTCTAACTTATGACCATCGGATCGATCTGAAGCATATCGGAAAATGGAAAGCGAAATAAATAACTACAAGCAACGGCGTAGCCAAGAGAAGGTTTTGGGGTTTAACACCATACAACCCCCCCCCCCCCCCCACACACCCAAAAAATATATTGGATTGAAGTTGAAAATTTTTTGATGCAGACTGATTTAATTCAATATTACAATAACAATTATCTGATCCGTAGATTGATAACCTGTTGTTGTAAACATCATGAGGATTTTTTTTTATTTTTTATCTTAAAATACGTTTATTTAGGCTCAAATGCTGTAGCTTAACGAGGCCGATAATTCATTTTTTTTATATTACATGTCACATGTTAGTGGGGGAAGGGAAAGCCGTATTTAGGGGCGGCTTGCTCCCCTCTTATGTAAGTAAAGGAAAAAGGTAGGAAGTGGGATACATATTGTGTAATTGACATCGTCGTTTGCTGATTGATCATTGTGGCGGATATGCACACTTTGTTGTAGTGTTGTAGTTTCCAGCCTGTAATCGCAGGGGCGAGGGGAGGGTCGATATTTCGGATAATTATTGGCACTCTATATCATCTGCATGTGCGATATGTCATGATGTTCTGGATAGACGGTTATCAAGAAGAGTATGCACCGAAGACTCGTGAAGCAATGCCATATTGTAGATACAGGGATAGGTTGGTGAGATTCTACTGTGAATGAGAGAGGGTAAAATGTATTAAACTTGGACATCAATGTTTTTCAAAAAGATATAGATAAGAAAAATATAGGGGTGGTCACGGCTTGCCAGGACGTCCCGGACTGGCACATAGGGTGATCTACCTCGGGCCCAAAGGGAATCTATTAGTTGGGACCTGGCAACACAGTACTCTGCGCACAGCCAAACAACATGCTCGATGTCGTGATAGCCGTTCTCGCAAACACAATGATTACTTTCAGCAAGCCCTATACGACGGAGATGCGCGTCAAACGAGTAATGGTTGGACATGATCCTTGACATCGTACGAATAAAGTCCCGGTTCACATCCAACCCCTTAAACCAAGCATTCGTTGATACCTTCGGGATAATGGAATGTAGCCACCGTCCCAGATGCCCATTGCTCCATGAGGTTTGCCAACTATCGAGCGTCCTCTGACGAGAGATACTGAAAAATTCGTTGAAGCAAATTGGTCTTTCGTAAGTGTCGCCTTCTAATGCGCCCACCTTGGCTAAAGAGTCCGCCTTCTCATTACCCGCAATAGAACAATGTGACGGGACCCAAACTAAGGTAATCTGGTAAGATTTTTCAGATAAAGCACTCAGATATTCCCGTATTTTCCCCAGGAAATACGGTGAGTGCTTTCCAGGCTTCGCCGCACGGATGGCCTCAATGGAGCTGAGACTATCCGAAACGATGAAGTAATGGTCTGAGGGCAGGGTGTCAATGATCCCGAGAGTATACTGAATGGCAGCTAATTCTGCGACGTAAATTGAAGCAGGATCATTGAGTTTGAATGAGGCAGCAAGATTTTCGTTGAAGATGCCGAAGCCTGTGGACCCGTCGAGAATTGATCCGTCAGTGTAGAACATTTTGGCGCAGTCGACTTGATGGTATTTGTTATAGAAAATATTTGGGACCACTTGTGGGCGAATATGATCCGGAATTCCACAAATCTCTTCCTTCATGGATGTATCGAAAAATACAGTTGGATCAGAAGTATCTAAGAGATGACGGTTGACGTTATACGTAGATGAATTGATGTTCTGTGCCATGTAATCGAAGTACAAGGACATGAATCGGGTCTGAGAATTAAGCTCGACAAGCCTTTCACAATTTGCAATCACCAATGGGTTCAGAATATCGCATCGAATGAGCAATCGATATGAGAGGTCCCAAAATCGATTTTTCAGCGGAAGAACACCCGCCAGCACTTCGAGACTCATCGTATGGGTCGAATGCATGCAACCTAAGGCAATACGCAAGCAACGATACTGGATTCGCTCCAGTTTGATGAAGTGTATGTTCGCAGCGGAGCGAAAGCAGAAACATTCGTACTCCAACACTGATAATATCATTGTTTGGTACAACCTGATTAGGTCTCCTGGATGGGCACCCCACCATGTTCCAGTTATTGTACGGAAAAAGTTGATCCTTTGTTGGCACTTCTGTTTCAGATACCTAATGTGACATCCCCAGGTACCTTTAGAGTCGAACCATACCCCGAGATATTTGAATGTTGAAGCCTGAGCAATAGTTTGATCCATTAATTGAAGCTGTAGTTGCGCTGGTTCACGCTTTCTAGAAAATACGACTAGCTCAGTTTTCTCCGTGGAGAACTCGATACCCAGTTGGAGAGCCCATGCAGACAAATTGTCCAAGGTATCTTGCAGTGGTCCTTGCAAGTCGACGGCTTTAGGACCTGTAATAGAGACCACACCGTCATCTGCAAGCTGCCTTAGCGTGCAGGAATTGACAAGGCATTCGTCAATGTCATTCACGTAAAAATTGTAGAGGAGAGGGCTTAGACATGAGCCCTGGGGAAGGCCCATGTAGCTAAATCGTGATGTTGATAAATCGCCATGCGAGAAATGCATTTGTTTTTCAGAAAACAGGTTTAGCAAAAAGTTATTTAAAATTGGCGAAAGACAATGCTGGTGCAACTTCTCATAAAGAATGTTGATCGAAACTGAATCGAAAGCCCCCTTAATATCCAAGAATACTGATGCCATCTGCTCTTTGTTAGCATATGCCATTTGAATATCTGTTGAGAGCAACGCAAGGCAATCGTTCGTCCCTTTGCCTTTGCGGAAGCCAAATTGTGTATCTGACAGTAAGCCATTTGTTTCGACCCAATTATCGAGGCGAAACATTCCTTTTTTCATTTTTTCGAATAACTTCCGGATACAGGACAGCATCGCAATCGGACGATACGAATTGTGGTCGGAGGCTAGTTTTCCTGGTTTTTGGATGGCGATGACCCTCACCTGTCTCCAGTCATGTGGGACAATGTTACCCTCAAGAAACCTATTAAATAAATTCAACAAGCGTCTTTTGGCAGAGTCTGGCAGATTCTTCAACAAGTTGAATTTGATTCTATCTGGCCCCGGGACTTTATTGTTACATGATAAGAGAGCAAGTGAGAACTCCACCATCGTAAACGGTGTTTCGTTCGCGGTATTGTAAGGCGACGCGGCGCGGTAGATTTTCTGTGCCGGGGCGGAATCCGGACAAACCTTCTTGGCGAAATCGAATATCCAACGGTTTGAATATTCCACGCTCTCGTTAGTACTGTTTCGGTTTCGCATACGTCGGACCGTGTCCCAAAGAGTGCTCATCGATTTCTCTTGTTAACCCGTCGACAAACCGGCGCCAGTAACTGCGTTTCTTAGCTTTCATTAAATTTTTCATTCGCTTTTCTAACATCGCGTACACTCGGTAACTAGCAACTAACCCGTTGTTCCGGAAGGTTTTATACGCGGCAGCTTTCTCCGCGTACACGTCTGAGCACTCTTTGTCCCACCACGGGTTGGGAGAAGGTTTTTGGGTGTTCACGTCGATTACTCGTTTCGTCTGAGTTTGAATCGCGCTATCGAGAATCGAGTTGGACAAAAACTTATATTCTTCCTCTGGGGGAAGTACCTGTGTTGAATCGATAGTTTTGGATATCTCAGCAGCGTAGCTCTTCCAATCAATGTTTCGTGTGAGGTCATAGGGAACATTGATTGGTGTCGATGGTCTTGAACCAGTGGTGATTGCAATTACAATTGGTAAGTGGTCACTACCGTGGGGATCAGATATTACCTCCACTTGCAATCTAACCGTAGTGATGTCGAGCATAAAGATATGTCCAGTGCACTTGCTTGCGCAGGTGGTCTAGGAATTCGTGTCATTTCCCCTGTGTTCAGAATTGTCATATTGAAGTTGTCACAAAGGTCTTGAATTGTCGAAGATCGATTATCGTCGTATAGACAGCCCCACCCCGTACCGTGAGAGTTAAAGTCTCCAAGAAGCAGGAGGGGCGAGGAAAGGTGTTCAATCACGTTGGAGAATCTTCGATATCCCATCATGGCCCTAGGAGGAATGTAAATAGAAGCAATGCAAAGATCTTTGCCTTTGATTGTTGTTTGACAAGCGACAACTTTAATGCCTGGCGTCGAAGGGAGGTTGATTCGATTGAAGGAGTAGCACTTTTTGATCCCTAAAAGTACCCCCCCCCCCATATGAGTCTTCTCGATCCAAGCGGATAATGTTAAAATCGTGGAAGTTGAGGTTTATATTAGAAGTTAGCCATGTTTCACATAGGGAAAATGCATCACAATGATTGTAATTTAGCAAGTGTTTTAATGAATCCATTTTGGGGATAATACTTTTGCAGTTCCACTGTAAAACAGTGATCAGATCCCTGATTCCGTCTAATAAGTTAGCCATCGAAGGATACGATCGCTGTAAGGAGGGGCCATTGTTCAGTCAACTGTTTTAAAAATGTTCTTACTGTTGGTAGAATAGCAACCAGCATGCTTTTCATAGGATCGGTAATGTTGAAAGCTGTGAATATCCAGTCCACAATGTCAGAAAATTTAAGGAATCCCGTTTTAGGTTGAGTTTCTGACTGTAAAATTGGAGCACTTGGGATTTTTGGTGCCCCGGGGAGTGCTGGGAACTCCTGGTTGTATCTCAATTTCCCAAAACCAGGAGGTATTATCTTCGGATTTGTACCAGCACTTCCAGTTGATGAATTATTTTTATTTTGTACCCTTGTTTGGGACAACCTAGGACCCTTACGAGGAAGTTCAGGTGAGTTTTGATTAGGTCTTTTCCTAGAGTTTCCAAGCGGAGCCAAAGAATGTCCCTCGCAAGGGTCGTTAGAGGCGTTATCGTCAGTTGGCAAGAGAGCGAATGGGTTTTCGGAGATAAGTGGAACAGCTCTTTTAAGCATTTCTGCGTAAGAGCGTCTGGAGCGATCTTTGGCGGATCGCTTCAATTTATCCGCGCGAAGTTTGTACGTTGGGCATGTCAAAAGTGCATGCGGATTCTCCCCACAGTAAACACACTTCTCAGCGGGCCTACTGCAAGTATCATCCGTATGGCGTTCCCCACATTTACCGCACCGTTGCTTGTTGCTACAGTAGGTGACCGTGTGACCTAGCTGCTTGCAATTGGAACAATTCATGACCCGCGGTACAAACAGGCATACAGGTAGACGAGCTCCTCCCACTTCAACGTAGCTCGGAAGTGCAGATCCGGCGAAGGTTACGCGAAACGAGTCTGATGGATAGTAATTACCATCTTCGATGGACTTTGAGTGCAATTGCTTGCACTCCAAAATCTTAACTGATTGAAGGTTAGGGTCCTTAAAGCGGCCAGCCCCATCATTCATCAGATCATCGATAGTTAGACCCGCATCACTTACCACACCGTCGATCTCCACATCACGAGAAGGGATGTAGACGCGATACTCCAGCGTAAAGAGGCTATTGCTAACGATATCATTGGCCTGTTTCAAGGCAGTAACGACTACGCGCAGTTTATCTGACTGAACCTTTTTAATCTCGGTTACGGCCGAGTAACGTTTTGTCAGCTCCCGTGCAACAGTTATGCTGTTTAACGGTTTATTTTTGGGCCGAAAGTATACCACCCAAGGACCAGCGGATCCATCCTGGTAAACCTTGACTCGGGGGGGCTGTGAGACATTGGGGGAAAGTGGGGGAAGTGGATCGACCATAACATTATCTGTCTCAGTATCAGATATACGTTCTTCTTCCCCATAATATTCGTCTTCGGAGGGTGATCCTTCTGTTTGTTCCATTTTGTTGCGGGAGCAACACGCTCGACCGCACTATTTAATTTAAATCAAAATAAAAAATCAAAAACAATAATAAAAAAAATCGATAAGAAAAGTAAAAAACGAAACACTTCACCAGTTGGTTCCTGGCGAGCTGGTAGGTGAATTGATCCTTCGTTTGTTTTATCCGTCACCCGCGTGACCTTCACACAGTAGAGCTGATATAGCTCGTCTAAACAAAGCCGTCTTTCAGGCAAGAAAACTGTTTAGTAACGCACTTCACTGCACTACTTTAACTGATATCGCAGGTAACAATTATCACTCGCGGGACTGTTTATTAGTAATGCTTTATTGCAGCCTCTGCCACAGCAAGCACCTTCGTACCACCGAAAAAAACTAAACCACACCGGAGAGAACAAAAAGCACTTGTTTCCCGGTACAAAGTTGGGTTACGAATGATGAGGATTTTTGATAAATTGTCGGAATGGGGTCCTGATATGTAACTGATCTATTGGTCTTGATTTCACAGTTGTCTAATAGCATCAATATCTAATTCCTGCCTGAAAACATTCCAATAGAAAATTCCAGAGTTCTGTAATCAATCATAATCCTCAGATTTCTTTTCAAATTGAGCTAGCTTTTGCAGAGATGTACTGTAATAAGGGTCTTTATTTAATAAGAAGCGAAGTTAAACTCTAAAAATCGTCAATCATACTGCTACTTTAAAATTAAATGATCATCGATAGTTAGACCCGCATCACTTACCACACCGTCGATCTCCACATCACGAGAAGGGATGTAGACGCGATACTCCAGCGTAAAGAGGCTATTGCTAACGATATCATTGGCCTGTTTCAAGGCAGTAACGACTACGCGCAGTTTATCTGACTGAACCTTTTTAATCTCGGTTACGGCCGAGTAACGTTTTGTCAGCTCCCGTGCAACAGTTATGCTGTTTAACGGTTTATTTTTGGGCCGAAAGTATACCACCCAAGGACCAGCGGATCCATCCTGGTAAACCTTGACTCGGGGGGGCTGTGAGACATTGGGGGAAAGTGGGGGAAGTGGATCGACCATAACATTATCTGTCTCAGTATCAGATATACGTTCTTCTTCCCCATAATATTCGTCTTCGGAGGGTGATCCTTCTGTTTGTTCCATTTTGTTGCGGGAGCAACACGCTCGACCGCACTATTTAATTTAAATCAAAATAAAAAATCAAAAACAATAATAAAAAAAAATCGATAAGAAAAGTAAAAAACGAAACACTTCACCAGTTGGTTCCTGGCGAGCTGGTAGGTGAATTGATCCTTCGTTTGTTTTATCCGTCACCGCGTGACCTTCACACAGTAGAGCTGATATAGCTCGTCTAAACAAAGCCGTCTTTCAGGCAAGAAAACTGTTTAGTAACGCACTTCACTGCACTACTTTAACTGATATCGCAGGTAACAATTATCACTCGCGGGACTGTTTATTAGTAATGCTTTACTGCAGCTTCTGCCACAGCAAGCACCTTCGTAGAAAATTCCAGAGTTCTGTAATCAATCATAATCCTCAGATTTCTTTTCAAATTGAGCTAGCTTTTGCAGAGATGTACTGTAATAAGGGTCTTTATTTAATAAGAAGCGAAGTTAAACTCTAAAAATCGTCAATCATACTGCTACTTTAAAATTAAAACTAGTTTAAAATTTCTTAACAAGTTGAAAATGCGGCAGGACCCGGACCTCCCGGATCTTTCTCCATGATCCACCGCTGGTTTCAAGCGATGTTTCAGTATCAACACATAGTATCTCAAGATCGTGGCTGTCGATCCATTGTATGTATGTGCAAATCGTACTGAACATGTAATATTCATTTCCACTATTGTATTGAACATAACCAGCCATGGAATCGTAGTCTGGACAAATGAGAAAAGCACAATTGCACCACTAGGTGGATTAAAACAGGTTTATATTTTGGGAATGCGTCCAGTTGAGACGAAAACGTAATATGATTAATAACGAGGATAACACTTTCCGAATGTAGAGAGAAATTTATGAAAAATTACGATTTCCATTCGACTCTAGCAGGTTCTGATCGATTTTGATGAGCATTTGATTTTTGTTGTATGACCAATTATATGTATAGGTCAAATGTTCAAAAACAATAATTTAAGGTCAAGATAGCATCATTTTGAAACCGCCGATTTCGGAGGTTTAGTATCTTCGATGAGTTTTACAAACGTTAAACAGCGCATCATCAGATAAAATTTTTTTGACGGTATATCGTCCAAGAAGTATTTATGGTGAATTTTCTCAGGTTAATATTCATGACTACAATAAAGTTTCAACAAATTCGCTAAAGACACGTTCTCTGTTACTATTTTCTGAAAAATTAATTCTGCATAATTTTAAAATTTCAAAAATTACGGTTTCGGAATTATGCCGTTTGGACAGTAAGATCGATTTTCACCAAACCCCAACCAAACCGAATTTCTGGCAACGCCGCTGACTTCAAGTAAGTAGAAACAAAGTTGTTCTACAGTCGTTCACAAGAAACTTCTTCGAATGCTGAATATCTATTATAATACATTGAAACCCCGATTTTATCACCCAAATATGAACATACGCTTGATGGGCTCTAGTAGACGAACAAGACTGAATTCGAGAAAATCCTTTCTTGAGCATGTTTTCCTTATCATGAAGATGGAAATATGCAAAAATAAAAAGTTCATCATAATCAGAAATAGTTATCAGACTACATCAAGGGACGGGAAGATTATTTTAACAGCTTCAGTTTATTATGAAGAAAAAAAATTGCCCGATTCAGTCAATGTCCCCATTTTGTTAGCCTAAAATACACTATGAGATTGATAAAAATGGGTCTTTATTGTATGTATTATTCACTGTGTTTCACATTAATAGATACATTTCATTTTTGGGGAATTTTTTATTGCATCGAACTACAACAATTTTTAGGTAGCTTTCAAGGGGTTATTTTATAGACTTCTTCCAAAATTTGGCGAACCTATTCCAATTCGTATACCAATTAATTGGTATACTTAAGGGTTTATATGTTGCAGATAGAGAAAATACTGAAATTTTCTGCTTTTTTCCTACACAATATTACGAAAGCTTATTAAACAATTTTTCCTAATAAGTTTGTGAAAATTATAAACTATTTGAAATTTTTTTAATAGTTTAATTTTTTATTTAACCGTGATTTTTTAATAAATAGTGACCATCGCTTCACAACGTAGTCTATTTTTCATGGCTTGCGGTGAGCACGATCTCTCGAATTGCTGAACTGAAAATTATGGAATAGAAATTAATTTTTAGTATTCTTTATAGATTTAACTTGCCGCGCAGATAGCTCTGAATTAGACCCGCTGGTGCCCTAAGACGATTTCGCTAGATTTTCAGAGCACTGTGCACCCAGTGCATTAACGCAAGTAACGGAAGGTTATCGAAAAGATTCGTGAAAATGAAAATTTCAGTAATGATGATGATTTTCCCAAACGGTTAGTTTTCGAGAGGTTTTTATTTGTTCTTTGTCATTAGGATTAGCGATAATAATTCAAATCAAGGATACTACTGGGAAGTCACCTTTAGAAAAAGTCGATGTCGAAGTAAAATTTGGAACTATGCACGCATGCACTTCAGAGATAGTGTGATATCAGAAGCTGCGATTTCATTTCAACGCTTTTTTGTGAAAAGGGCGATACTTACAAATGTAAACATAAGGCTTTTTTCATACATGCGAATGAGGGCTTTGAAACGCAACAAATTAACCTAAAAATTTGGATTCTACGATATTGCTTTCTTAAACTACAGCAAAAAATACAACGGGCGAAACTGTATTTTTGTTTGTTTATTTAAAGTTTCGTCCTCCACGCTCCATGCAAACAAACAGGGCGATTCTTTTTTTGCTAGCAGTTTAGAGGCGAAACTGTTATTTTCGTATTTTTTAGGATTATCAAGCTGATACCAGCTGTAAATAGTAACAATGATCGCTATTGAAAAAACCCGGACGAAATCGGTGGTGTAAAACGGTAGTTTTTTTTTTTTTCAATTCGTTTATTTGATAAGGCAGGTTTGCGTTAGCTTAACGGTGCCAATTTTGTTTTGTTTCACATTTTAAATTACTTAAAACTAGGGGCTTACATATTGATTTTTGAAATTAAACTAAGGCTAATTTATAGCTATACATATACACAAGGGGGTAGTATAATTTTCGTAAGATTAGAGGGGTCATTTAGTTTTTATGGCAATATGGTTTGACATTTTTAGCAATGAGATTATTGGAGCAAATAATGTTTAACTAAGGGGGAAAATTTTTACGACTATCTTAAAAGTAGAAATAATTAGAGGGCGTGATTAAATTTTGTAAAGATTCGGAGACATTAATTAGAGTTATTTTATGTGGTAGTAGAGTTGGGCATTTTCAACGAGATCATATAATATAATAGTTAAAACTAGAAAAGGCAAGAAGAGCTAAATGCTTCATGAAGATATTTGGGGGGGGGGGGGGGAGGGGTGTTACTTCTGTGTATAAGAGTCAGGGGAAGTATGGTGGACAAACATGGCAGGGGGAGAACATTATTTCAGTTTCAGACTTCGGGAGATCAACGGATGGATTACAGAATCAGGGTGGTCTTCATCAGGAAGAATCATGTACTGGGACGCCGGGTGGTCGTTCTCGAGATGGCAGGGGTTTCTCCAGACGATTTCGTAGTGCGGCTCAGATGTTGATCGGCTACATTTCGAGTTGTGCGTGTGATGTTCGTGCTTTAGGTCCCGTGTTTGTTGGCTCATTCGACAGGGATGTTTTGTGTCGCCTTGGAGTCGCATCAAACCATCGTGGGTGTATGGTACAGGTGGAAGAGAGCGCTTCTGAGAATGATAAGGAAAAGGGGCAGTTAAAGTTGGATATTGATGGTTTTTATGAAGGTGTATATAAGGGACATATAGAGGACATCGCGGCTTGCCAACACATCTCGAACCGGGACGTTGGGTGGTCTTCCTCGGGCCCGGAGGGTATCCATAAGCCGAGACCTGGCGGAACTGTACTCGGTGCACGCCCAGACTATGTGCTCTATATCGTGATAACCGTCGCCACAAGCGCAGATACCACTCTCCACGAGCCCAATACGTCGGAGATGTGCATCCAGCGTGTAATGGTTCGCCATGAGTCGGGACATCACACGAATGAAGTCACGACCCACATCCATCCCCTTGAACCAAGGTTTCGTCGATACCTTAGGGACTATCGAATGTAGCCACCTTCCTAGCTCCCCATTGCTCCACGAGGTTTGCCAACTTTCGAGGGTTCTCTGATGAGTAATACTGAAAAATTCGTTGAAGCAAATTGGTCTTTCAAAAACGTCACCTTCAATAGCACCCACCTTAGCTAAGGAGTCCGCTTTCTCATTGCCCGGAATGGAGCAATGAGAAGGGACCCACACCAAGGTAATCTGGAAAGATTTGTCAGATAAAGCACTCAGTAGCTCCCGTATTTTCCCCAAAAAATACGAGGAATGCTTTCCATGTTTCATCGAGCGAATAGCGTCAATAGAACTCAGACTATCCGAGACGATGAAGTAATGGTCTGCGGGTAATGTGTCAATGACTCCAAGGGTATACTGAATAGCAGCTAGTTCTGCGGCGTAAACTGAAGCAGGGTCACTGAGTTTGTAGGAGGCGGTGAACTTTTGATTGAAAATACCGAAGCCAGTGGACCCTTCGAGGTTTGATCCGTCAGTATAAAACATCTTAGAACAGTCGACTTCTCGGAATTTATTATAAAAAATATTTGGAACCACTTGTGGGCGTATATGGTCCGGAATTCCAATAATCTCATCTTTCATGGATGTGTCGAAGAAAACAGTAGATTCAGAAGTATTTATGAAATGCACACGGTTGGGATTGTAAGAAGAAGGATTAATATTTTGCGCCATGTAGTCAAAGTACAGGGACATAAAACGGGTCTGAGAATTGAGCTCAACAAGCCTTTCGAAATTTTCAATCACCAACGGGTTCAAGATATCGCATCGAATGAGCAATCGATATGAGAGTTCCCAAAATCGATTTTTCAGCGGGAGAACGCCCGACAGGACTTCGAGACTCATCGTATGGGTCGACTGCATGCACCCTAAGGCGATACGCAAACAACGATACTGAATTCTTTCGAGTTTGATGAAATGTATGTTCGCGGCGGAGCGAAAGCAGAAGCATCCGTATTCCATTACCGACAGTATCGTTGTTTGATACAACCTAATTAGGTCTCCTGGGTGGGCACCCCACCACGTTCCGGTTATTGTACGAAGAAAGTTGATCCTTTGCTGGCATTTCTGTTTCAGATACCGAATATGGCATCCCCAAGTACCTTTCGAGTCGAACCAGACCCCTAGATATTTTACTGTGAAGACCTGAGCTATAGTTTGACCCATTAATAGAAGCTGTAGTTGTGCTGGTTCACGCTTCCTAGAAAATACAACTAGCTCAGTTTTCTCCGTGGAGAATTCGATACCCAGCTTAATAGCCCATGCAGACAAATTGTCCAAGGTATTCTGTAATGGTCCTTGTAGATCGACAGCTTTGGGTCCTGTAACAGACACCACGCCATCGTCTGCAAGTTGTCTTAACGTGCAGGAATTGTCAAGACATTCATCAATGTCGTTGACGTAAAAATTGTATAACAGGGGGCTTAGACATGAGCCCTGGGGAAGGCCCATGTAGCTAAATCGTGATGTCGATAAGTCACCATGCGAAAAATGCATGTGCTTTTCCGACAACAAGTTTAGTAAAAAGTTGTTTAAAGTCGCTGAAAGACCATGCTGGTGCAGCTTCTCTGAAAGAATGTTGATAGAAACTGAATCAAAAGCCCCCTTTATATCTAGGAACACTGATGCCATCTGCTCTTTACTAGCATAGGCCATTTGAATTTCGGTTGAGAGCAACGCAAGACAATCGTTCGTCCCTTTGCCTTTGCGAAAGCCAAACTGTGTATCTGACAGTAAGCCATTTGCTTCGACCCAATTGTCGAGGCGGGATAGGATCATTTTCTCGAACAACTTCCGGATACAAGATAGCATTGCGATCGGTCGATACGAATTGTGGTCGGAGGCTGGTTTTCCTGGTTTTTGGATGGCGATGACCTTCACTTGCCTCCAATCGTGTGGGACAATGTTAGCCTCAAGAAACTTATTAAATAAGTTCAACAAGCGTCTCTTGGCAGAGTCTGGCAGATTCTTCAACAAGTTGAATTTGACTCTGTCTGGCCCTGGAGCTTTATTGTTACACGACAAGAGAGCAAGTGAGAACTCTACCATCGAAAAAGGTGTTTCGTTCGCGTTATCGTGACGGGACGCGGCGCGGTAGATCTTCTGTGCCGAGGCGGAATCCGGACAAACCTTCTTGGCGAAATCGAATATCCAACAGTTTGAATATTCCACGCTCTCATTAGTACTGTTTCGATTTCGCATACGTCGGGCTGTTCCCCAAAGAGTGCTCATCGATGTTTCTCTCGTTAATCCGTCGACGAACCGGCGCCAATACCCGCGTTTTTTGGCTTTCATCAAACTCTTCATTCGCTTGTCTAACGTCGCGTGCTGTCGAAAACTAGCGGGTAACCCGTCGTTCCGGAAGGTCTTAAACGCGGCGGCCTTCTCTGCGTACACGTCTGAGCACTCTTTATCCCACCAGGGATTGGGAGAACGTTTTTGTACGTTCGCGCCGGGTACTGGCCTAGTCTGAGCTTGATTCGCGCTGTCGAGAATCAAGCCAGCCAAAAAGCTGTACTCTTCCTCCGGAGGAAGTTCTTGAGTAGATTCGATGTTGTCGGATATCGCGGCAGCATAGCTCTTCCAATCGATATTTCGTGTGAGGTCATACGAAATATTGATTGTTTCCAATGGCCTTGAGCCGTTATTGATTGAGACTACGATCGGCAGATGGTCGCTACCATGGGGATCAGGGATTACCTTCCACGCGCATTCTAACTTTAGCGAGGTCGAGCAAAGGGATAAATCTAATGCGCTTGGGCGCGCTGGTGGGGGAGGAATCCGTGTCATTTCACCCGTGTTTAGAATTGTCATGTTGAAGTTGTCGCAAATATTGTGAATTAAAGAGGAACGGTTATCATCATAAAGGCAACCCCATTCCGTACCGTGAGAGTTAAAGTCGCCTAAAACTAGTCGCGGTGCAGGCAGGGATTCTATGATGTCATGTAGCCGGCGATGCCCAATCGCGGTGTTGGGGGGAATATATATGGAAGCTATGCAAAGATCTTTGCCTTTGGTTGTTACTTGACAAGCGACAACTTCAATACCTGTTATCGAGGGAAGGTTAATTCTGTAGAAGGAATAGCGCTTTTTGATCCCCAAAAGCACTCCTCCATAGGGGGTGTCTCGATCCAGGCGAATAATATTAAAGTCGTGGAAGTTGAGATCTATGTCGGAAGTTAACCAAGTTTCACATAATGCAAATGCATCGCAACTCAAATTATTTATTAAAATTTTGAAGGAATCGATTTTCGGGATGATACTTCTGCAATTCCACTGTAGAACAGTGATCAAATCCGTGACCTCGTTCGATGAGTTAGCCATCGAAGGATACAATCGCTGAAAGGAGGGGCCATTTAGCAGTCAACTGCTTCAAAAATGTTCTTACTGTAGGGAGAAAAGCTAACATAAGACTTTTAATAGGATCAGTTATATTGAAAGTTTTTATTATCCAGTCCACAATGTCCGAGAGTTTGATAATTCCAGTGCCGCGATTATTCTCGAACTGAAACAGAGGAACACTTGGGATTTTTGATGTTCCGGGAAGTGCTGGGAACTCCTTCTCTGAGTTTAATCCTCCGAGACCAGGAGCTAATTGCTTCGGTTTGGATGCAACACTTCCAATAGATGTGACTTTCTGAGTCCCGTCAAGGGATACCTTCTGGCCTTTACAACGAACTTTAGGAGAGGAAATGTTCCTCCTCTTCCTATAACTTCTAGGCGCCCTAGTAGATGTTCCCTCTTGTGGGTCATCAGTCTCGCCCTCGTTAGGAGGCAAGTGAGCATAGATGTTTGTTGAGGTTGGTGGTGTAGCTTTCTTTAGCATTTCTGCAAAAGAACGTTCGGATCGTCCAGCAAGGGAACGTTTTAGTTTATCCCCGCGTAGTTTGTACGCGGGACATGCCGAGATATCATGCAGATTCTCTGCACAGTAAGGACACTTCTCAGCATTCTTACTGCACGAATCATCTAGATGATTCTCCCCGCATTTTCCACAGCGGGCCTTATTGCTACAATGGGTGGCTGTGTGACCCAATTGTTTACACTTTGTGCAATTCATGACCCGCGGCACAAACAGACGCACAGGCAGACGAACCTTGTGCAAGAGGACGTAATTTGGCAAAGCGGTACCAGCGAAGGTCAACCGATAAGAGTTTGATTGGGGGTACGTTTTTGAACCATCCCCCGCAACTACTACTGAGTGCAAACGCTTGCACTCGAGTATTTTCACTGGCTGAAGTAAGCGGTCTCTGAAACGGCCAACCCCGTACTGCAGCAGATCCTCGCATGTCAAACTGTCATCGGTGACAACGCCTTCAGACTGTACTTTCACAGCTGGAATATACACGTGATAGTCCTTCGTAAAGTGCTCGCAGCAAGCAATATCGTTTGCCTGCTTTGAGTTAGTCAGCACGACCCTCAGCCTGTCTGAGCGGACCTTTTTTATTTCGATCACAGCCGAGAACCGTTCCGTCAGGTCTTTTGAAATCTGTAATAGATTCAGCGATTTTGTTTTGGGCCGAAAGAAGACCACAAAGGGACCGGTCGAGAGCTCTGGATATTGTTTGGGTCGGGGGAGAGCCTTAGGAGTCGACTCGATCTCCATTTGGCCATCCGGGGAGGAAGCCATCGACACCGTCAACGCACGGGGTCAGCACCCGCGCAGACGGGAAAAAGCCGTAAATGTATCAAAAAGGTAGATTTCACTTATCTGTATACTCGTTTCCCACGACGCACCAGTTCAGCTTAAATAGCTGGATATTGTTCAATCCTCGCTTTACGAACAAAAGGTTGAGGAATGTGGCCTAACGGTTAACACACGCACAAAAGAAAATAAAAGTCCAAACCTCGAAGAGGCAGAGAATGGCAAAATAACCTTGAACGCGGATTACTGCACTGTTCTTTTTCCTACAGACCGAAAACAAAACACTTCTATCTCGATCGAGCGATGCGTAGAGGATTGAAAACGGTAGTTATTGTAAATAAACATAAGGGCGATACTTCAATGCTGATAGGTGTTACCGAAAAAGTAAACAATCGCCAAAGAGGCGATACTATCATTTTGTCAATTTCAATAGCAAAAACAAATTTTAATTTAATAATTTCAAATACTTTATGAAGTTTTGGGTTTCGATCACTGAATCATGCAATCTAGGATGCAAAAACACAATAGTTCTTAAATAGGAAATAAAACCAAGTCTGGAAATATTCACTGTTGATTTTCTTTGAATGATATCACTGCTAGTATCGCGTTGGAAATTTGAGTAAAATATAAACTTCAAATCGATTCAAAAAAAAATCGTTTTTTTTTGTTTCAGTACAATATATAACCCCTTTAGCAAAATTCAGTTTTCCCACCACAATATAGATATTTTATTAACAGAGCATTAACAATAATTCGTTGGTATGTCTATTTTATTGGCCATTTTTTCGCTTTCCCATTGATTTGGTTTGAGATTTCTAGCACTTATGTTGTCCTATGCTGATTTGATCGATTCTCTGAGTCCTACCACTATCCCATGTAGTATGTGTTATCAAAAACATCGCGAAGCATCAAGTTCTAAATGTTCTCAAACGATATAATATCCGAAGAGAGTGATAAGAGTTATAAGAAATGTCTCATCACACTGTTAGGTGGATTAAAAGCGTTTTTAGATTTGCAGAGATCTATTCTAGACATCTCAGTACATGTATTTTCATTTCTACTGTTCTGTTTACATATCTATGGTTTTATCACAGATAACAGACGTTTAGGCTCGATTTGAATCGTGTGTAAATAGCCGCTACTGAAATTCCGAATAAATTAGACGTCTGAAACACGTTTGGCAAACGTTTGCAGATGGCGCAGTGATCGATACAATGCAGTTAGAGTGCAGCTGTCAAACACGTGTAGCAAACAGTTGCGCAGATGGCAATAGTGAAACACGGATTTCCAACGTTTATCAATTTGAAAGTTTACACAGGTTTTTGAAGAAATTTTGTTCTAGCCCAAACGTCTTTTATCTGTGGTTTTATATATTTTGTAGGCCGCTGATAATAAAATTGTAATTTTGTGATATTTAAACTAGTTTCTCGTTGGATTTAATAAAAAAAATTGCCATTACTTTATTAGTTTTATTAAAATTGAATTTAAAAAAAAATGTCGGTTAAATTTTGGTGGTTTAATTCACAAGCTATCTTAAATACAGGTGGCGCTGTTTTAGTTTAGCTATTTACCACTAGATGTCGCTGCTAGTACCTCTAAAATATTTTGACGGATGGATTTTTGGTGGTTAGTTTCACCCAAGTAAAATGTATGCTACTTTATTTTGGTAATGTCGTTGACATTACCTACCCATCTTTCTAATCTAAAACAGAACAATTGTTTTGAAAATCTAATAATTGCATAACCCAGAGTTTTTAATAGTAGAGTTGCGTAAAGAGGATTGGCAACATTGGACCAATCATTGGTCTTTTTTTAAATATTGGCAACCTTTTATTTTTAGTTAAATTTCAAATGACTTCACCCGAATGCTTCAGTTAGAAGTTAACTTTGCGCATTTAAAAATTTAAAATTAAGTGTTTAGTTGTATTTTGTAAAAATCAGTACGATAAATAACATCGTATAAAGAATTTAAGCTTTTTCCGGTTCTCAACTGATCCGCAACTAAGAACGAAATGCATTGATTTTTGCCGCTTGCCGTCTGATTGGGGTGTGACAAAAAACAGTCGAATTTGCAGCGTAAGGTAAATTTGAAACAGGTACATAAGTGGAATGCATACACAAATTTGTCAAAATTTTAGCTGCACTTCAACTATGAGAAATACCTTCATATTTCCACTGTCGGTGGAAGAGCTGTTCCTGTGTTTAAAATAGTGCCAAATTTGAATATCAGTGAACATATATTTTTTAATAATTGTCATTAAGCAAAATATTAACATTATTTAAATGTTAATATTACATCATTGAATTTTTTCTCATAATTATAATCACACGCATTCGAGCATTGTTATTCTTCGTGTCCGATAGGTAGACGTTTTGAGTGTTCAATAGGTAGATTTGCTTCAGTCTTTGCGCAACTGTTCTTTATAAACTGTGGCATAACCTAAGATGATTTAGAGCTACACCTTTGTGAAATCTCAACAGAAAACAAAATTACATGTTAGTCCAACGAGCTTTCTATCCCGTCGTTGTTGTGAATCATTAAAATTTTGAACATTTTTCAAAGCGTTATAATTGCGATTACAGAGGGAAATGTTGGTTGAATGATATTTATTAAATTCTCCCAATTAATGTTCTATAGCTACTATGATCATATTTCCTTAGGAGGCGCGTTTTACCCCATGTTTTCATAAATAATAATATGCTCGAACCTTAACCGAGCAGGTAAGGGACCATTCATAAATTACGTAACGCTTTTAGGGGGGGGAGGGTGTACAACAAGTTGTGACATAGGGGGAGGAGGAGTCAGCTAGATCGTTACGTAACATGTTTTCACCGAAGAAAAAAAATTTTTTTCTAGGAATTTGTTATGTAACAGGGGAGGGAGGATGAAGAAATTTGTGACAATTTGTTACATGGGGGAGGGGGAGTCAATTTTGGGCAATTTTTGCGTTACGTAATTTATGAATGGTCCCTAACTTAGAGTGGAGTTTTCACAATAATGGAGCTTTCCATTTGTGTAGCCTCGATATTCGCAAACAAAATAAGTAAAAAGCACATTGCGTCATTTAGCCGCACACAAAATAAGCCGGGCTTAATGTGGATACAATTAATCTGTTTTACGGACCGTTATTTAACTGAGTTTATAACATGATGATACGTAAAACTTTTTCTCAGCTTGCTCCGAGGACCAAGTATTTTAAATTTCCCCTGGTAGTGCAAAAATGCTCTATAAACTCGTAAATAAACTTTCCGAGTAACTCGTATCAAATCATGAAAAGAAAATCGTATTATCAGTATCCAATAAGCCAACGAAACAACCTGTACGCATTACGGCTTGCCGGAGGAAACAAACACACAGATAAATTCACCACTGTGCACACTGGAACGCGCGCCGTAGTGAATTTATCTGTACAAGCACCTGACGCCACCAACGAGAATAGGGAAAGAGACGAATAGTGTGAAACCAAAAATACCTTATTAAGCAGACCAATCGTGCAATGTAAATAAACATTACTCATGTCTGAGTTGGAGGAGATAAGTATTGTACATCTATTAAAAAATAAATTTCAATTTTCGTCAGAATTTGGTTCAATCGTGATTGTGAGGTGCATTCTAGAGTATATGTATGAGTAAAAACAAGCTTTAGAATTATTTCATCTCTTTGTTTTTTCTTCTTCTTCTTCTTCTTCCAATTCTGTTTATTTTCCGTCGGCCTATTTCCGCTACGAGGCCAAACACCGACGCCAGAGAGGTGACACTCCCGCTATCTGGATTGGATATCGACCCATCAACTCATGGACCGGGGACCAACGGCTTTACTTCCCTTCCGAAGGAAGGCGTGACCTCAGATTTTTCTCACCTCTGAAAAATCTCAACGACCTCGACTGGGATTGAACCCAGACCAACTGGGGTGGGTGGCGGTCACGCTTACCACCCAACCATCGGCGCCGT
Organism: Topomyia yanbarensis; assembly: GCF_030247195.1. Lineage (NCBI taxonomy): Eukaryota > Metazoa > Arthropoda > Insecta > Diptera > Culicidae > Topomyia > Topomyia yanbarensis. The sequence continues at coordinate 293,132,589 of NC_080671.1, read as the reverse complement.
CATCTCTTTGTTTCGAAATGCGCATCGTTTGATAAACAAATCCAACGATCGACATACGGTTTGTTTTCAAAATATAATAGGAGTCATTTAAAGTGCTGCCTGTGGAAGCGGTTGCCAAAATTCTAGTGTTGAAATCATCATAAAGGGAGTGTTGCCGTTTTGACTGATTTTCACTCTTCGTCTCTTTCCCTATTCTCTTTGGACGCCACATATAATTAAAAGAACAAGAGAGCGCGGTTCTCGCACCAAACCACCCTATCGCCAATCCATTTATTCAGCTCTAAAAAAAATAAGTGTTGTGTGCAAGACACGACCACGATGACATTAAAAATGCAGCCAGTTTTATGAGCAAGCAATATTATCCGTGGCCAAATTAAAACCCTTAATGCCATCGACTGTTTCAGAACTACACACAGGCATGCTATTCTTCACTAGAGATAATTGTTGAATTTTTAAATTAAAATCGATAAACTATAGTGTGATAAATTCAAGTTTTAAAAAAGTTTTATTCAAATCAATGAAATGGGAACATCAATTAATGATGCTCACAAACAAAACCTTACATCTATCTTTAAATACCTACTATCAAATCAAATGTTTGCAATCACGATAGAAAAATAACTGGTCGTAAATCAAATTATTCGTAAACGAAGAAAGTTCAACATATGTGCCTTTATATATTCGGTGGTTTAATTAACATTAACTCTGAAATGCAGGGTTGCCACTACTTTTCAAAGAAAATCTGGCAGTTCAAATAAAAATGTCTGGGAATATCTGTCACTTGACAACTACCTCAAAATCATCGAAATTTGGCATACATGTTGGTCTTCATAGAACATTAATCGATTTTTGTTTCTGCCATCTATTGAGCCGATTAATCTGTATCGCGCTATAATCTGGTTCAGGTATCGCCTGTAGAGAACCCCCGGTGCTGGAGTTAGTGGCTCCAGATCAGTTGGATCTTCCAATAATGGAGTTAATGGTCTCGAATTGAGACACCCTTCGACCTGAACTAAGAGGGTTGAGAAGTACTCAAGTGAAACTGAATTTTCTCCGAGTACCCGTAGCAAATGGAATTTCGCAGACCGAACTGCCGCCTCCCATAGGCCTCCAAAGTGTGGAGCGCCTGGTGGATTGAAATGCCAGTGTATGCCTTGGTTGACACATTCTTTTATGACTTGATTTTGGTCCTTCAGCAATGTAAACAATGCTCGGATTTGGTTTCTCGCTACAACAAAGTTCGTTCCGTTATCGGAGTGAATATCGTTGCATCTACCCCGTCGTGCAGTGAATCGTCTCAGTGCTGTGGACACAGAACCGCTCTGTGGACAAGTCAGTGTCGAGTTCAAGATGGACTGCCTTGGTGCACATGCACACAAAAACTGCAACATATGCCTTTAGTAGCGCGTGTCGTCGTCCTTCACGAATGTACACCGGCCCAAAATAATCCACTCCAGTTCTAGAAAACGGTCTTGAGACTGTAACTCTTGCCGATGGCAGCTCTCCCATTTGTTGCTGAATAATAGAAGGTTTTGCTCGGAAACAACGTAGACATCTGTGGACGATTTTTCTTGCAGCATTTCTCCCCCCTAGGGGCCAAAAAACGCAACCGAATCGTGGCTAGTAGCAACTGTGGACCAGCATGTAGCAGTTGCTCATGATAATGCTGCATGACCATTAGAGTGACAGGAAAAAAATGACCCCTATCGGCCCACCCCTGATTCGATTCCTAGTCCCACCAGGAGTACTTGCACCAAATTTGAAGTAAATCGGGCAAGTCTAGCTACCGGACCTACGTGCATGAAGTTTGTATGGAATTTTTGACAATTTACATGGAGAAAACCTACTAACTCGCATTTTTGCCGCAAGGTGGCACTGTATGTATCGCATTATCACTGTAAGTGAAAATAAGAAAGACAATTTAATTGTCTACAACTTTGCCCAAGACTGCTAGTGAATTCGGCTTTGTTAAAAGAAGTTATTGAACTTTTAGTAAAGTGATATCTGAGTCAGCTTTGCATGGGCCTAGCAGTGCATGGTTGTATATCAGTACTCGATTTGCGCGAACTAAACATTTTTATGAAATAACCATAAGATTTAGCTCTATGGTATATTCAGAAGAATTGTAGTAAATAATAAGAGCCATGTTTTAGTTACAACGTTTTAGTTCCACATTTCACCACGTAGAGGACGCCATTACTAACTTTTCAACGGAAAGAGATAGAAATTAGGTGTCTTCCACAAAGTTGTAAAACAGGCATTTTCCAATAATTCTTCCGAACATCTTGATAGTCTTTCTCTTTTCTATGAAAAGTTAGTGTTGGCGCCCTCTATGCGGTCACAGTTGAAACTAAAATTTTCCAACCAAAACATAACTCGTATTATGTCTTACAATTCTTCTGAACATACTATTGGGCTAAACCTATCGATTATATCACAAAAATGCATAGTCGGTGGGAATCGATTACAGATACACAACCATGCACTGCTAGGCCCCATGCAAAACTGACTCAGACATCACTTCGTTAAAAGATTAATAACTTCTTTTAACAAACTGGATTCACTAGCAGTCTTTGGCAAAGTTGTAGATAATTAAATTATCTTTCTTGTTTTCACACACAGTGATAATACGATACATGCACTGCCACCTAGCGGCAAAAATGCGAGTTAGTGGGTTTTCTCCATGTAAATTGTCGAAAAATCCCATACAAACTTCAAGCACGTTGGTCCGATAGCTAGACTTGCCCGATTTGCTTCAAATTTAGTGCAAGTACTCCTGGTGGGACTAGGAATCGAATCAGGGGTGGGCCGATCGCGTTTTCAAAAATTCATTATTTTCCTGGGCAGTCTAATGACCATATCAGTGAGCGAGTGTTTAGAGGGTAGAATCATTGGATGTTGGACTTGATATGATTCCGTCGAATGACCTAATCTCCCACCAATCCGTAATATTCCATCATCGGTAATCGTCGGATTAAACCAACGTAATGGCGAACTTCGAGTAACATTGTTGCCATTTGAAATTGCATTCCTCTCCTTCGAAAAAGATTCTCTTTAAACTTGCCGAACGATCACCAGTTCAGCCTGCCGCAGCTCAGTTGTAATTAGAAATCCATTTTTCATTCACACTTCGCAATGACGTCATCAGCCGTAACCAATAAGCAATCAATTTGGTATACGACGAGAGTTTAGAAATGAACCAAACGCTGAATGTTTGTTCATCTGAGGCAACACAAGCTGTAACCATCCGCTGTTTTTCCTGCATGTCTTCCAACGAGAGTGTTTGTTGTTTTGGCCAATCATCCATCTCTAACTTCAACCATCGTGGACTATCCCACTGCATTCCTTTATTGCATTCGGTCAGACACCGCTTGAGATTAGATCCGCTGGGTTGCTTATGCCTGGCACATGCCTCCACATGTGGTTTTCCGTGATCCTCTGCATTTTTGCAACTCGATTCGCTACAAATGTGGTACAAGTGCTTGGTGTCGCAGATATCCATCGCGGAACGCAGGTCGAATCGGTCCAGAAGTAGATTTGACAGTGGCGTAGTAAGAAAATTTTTCGGGGGGGGGGGGGGGGGGTGATATGAAATTTTTTTGGTATGTATATGAAAAAGTATTCAAAAACATTCTGAGCAGGAAAAAAAGTTCAAAAACCAATAGCTCAGGGAACGGGTTTGGATGGTCAAGGTAGGAAAGCTAGCTGTTGGTATAGAATAAATGCTCTTCCCCTACGAGGACAATCTAGACGGCAAACTTCAGACTGTCTAATTTACTGAGCCCTTCAGTTCCCTTGTGCCATTCAGTACCACTTCTTCGTTAAGCTTCCGACTGGTTCGCGAACTACTCGGTCTAGTCCCCGACGATAGGTCTAGCCTACTCCGACGAAAAGTTCCCCGGCGAGAGAAGTTCGAGCCGACCAGCCAGGTGCAGCGGTCAGTTCGGTGATTCCGGTAGAGTAGGGCATCCGGTTTGCTGGAGCCCCGGCGCGACTGGTGGTGTATCGTCACGGTCTACGCGGTCTCGTTCCCGGCGGTGAATCTGACTGTAAGCTGACGGAGAGGTCCCAGACGAAAGATGTTCTCCCGATACCGATTCTTATTTGGTTTCAGTACCACAACTTATTGAGCCCTTTGACTCCGTAACCGGTGCCATTTAGCACCGCAACTCTTTTAAGCCATTTAGTTCTCTTCTTGGGCTATTTAGCACTACTTCCTTGATGGTCCATTCAGTCCTCGACTTGTTCGCGAACAACTCGGTCTAGTTCCCGACGATGGACCTGACCTACTCCGAGAGAGAATTCCCCGGCGAGAGAAGTTCTCCCGAGATCGAGCTAATAAGCTAGGTGCCGAGGTCAGTTAGGCGATTCTGGTGAAGCAGGGTATCCGCTGCACTGGTGCGCCGATGACCCGCGACTAGTGGTGTATCGTTGCTGTCTACTCAGTCTAGTCCCCAGCGGTGAATTCAGCTTACGCTAACGGAGAGTTCGCTATTTTTCTATCGGAACAACCGGTGGGGAGCCGTGGTCGGTCTGGCGAATCCGCATGGAGCGTGACGTCCGGTTCGCTGGCGTTTCGACGACTCATACTCGCTGCTCTGTTGCACTAGTCCTCGGCGGTGGATCTTGCTTATACCTGCGGAGAGTTCCCTGGCGGTGATTGCTCTCCCGAAACCGTTGTTCGATGTCCATTCCGCTGTAAGACGGTCATGATAGATATCACACTGGGTTGCTGAGGACCCCCACAGATAAACATCAATGTTGTATGTTATCAGTACGTTATTTTCAATTTGTTAGGAAACAAGATTTGAAATTTCAATATGCACTCTGAAAATATATTTTTCTTCGCGGACTCCCAGCAATGACTTCGCGGCCCCCTGGGGCCCGCGGACCCCAGGTTGAGAATCACTTATCTACATCATATCTCTGTTTACTGCGTTCCACGTCTCTACGTCGCTTGTCATTCTGTAGGCTATATTATCCGGTCCTCCCGTTTTAAGTAGCTCCCTGCAAGTCACTTCAAATCTCGGACATTCAAAGACTCTCCTCGGACGTTCAAAGACTTCAAACCTCGGACATTCAAAGACGCTCCAGGCACAGTGTTGACGTTGCGTACCCACACCGATAAAGATACTCCTTATGCAGCCGTGGCTCGGTAGGAGCTGTTTCAGGTGGAAGGTCATACCATTTCCTTTCTCCGTATTATCCCATTCCTGCTGCTACGTCACCATCGAATCGATTGTCATCATCTTCCTCACGTTTCTGACGTTTCATTGATTGTAGCACTTGATATCCTCCGTCAGGGTAATGCAGATGGGGATCATCTCGGCGTCAAGGCATACTGCCTCCGGTACGTAATCGCAACTCGTACGACCAGCAGTCGAAGCGTCTCACGGTGGCGTAACTATATCAAATCCATGGCCAAAATTATTTCACATGTGTTTAAGTTTTTTCATACGATTACAAGTGATAAAAAATGGTTTTTTATAGTTTTAGACAATTTATGACCAAAATATGAAAATATTAAACCTCCTAGCAGTGTGATGCAAAGACGAAAATAAACGAATTCCACGAGCATTATTATTTTTTTAATGTAAACGTGTTTTAGAGTAATCTATCAGTTTGAAGAAACCTCGCATTGAGATTTAGTCTGTTTCAACTGTTTTCATAAATTAAAACATTTTGTTTCAAGTTCATATGTTTATTTTGCTTTTCTGGTTTTCTTATATTAGAAAAAATATTCAAGTTTTTGTAAATTCGGTAATAGAAATCTATCCAAGTGATTATCGTATTCAACCAGGATTATTCACGTTAACACTTGCAATCCGGAGACAAGGAACTGGAATGAGAAGATTGTATAATATGTTTGGTGCTTCGCTTACGTTTCCAAGGCAACTTGTGTACGTTACATTTCATATAGCAAGGTTAGCGGAAGTTATATTTCACACTCTTTTATATAGCTATCGTGGTCATAATAGCTCAATTTGGTTAATGGACGAAATCTAACAAAAAATAGTATGGGGGACTCAATCAAATCATTCTAGTCATATAAGCTTGAGCTTGTGCGACCACCCCTGGCCGCTACTCCGTTATCGATCTGGACTAGCTGAAGTTGCACAGGGAATCAGTAGATAATTATGCTACTGCGCACTCCACAAGTATCACGGGAGGATATTTGTATGTAAGTATAGAAGTTGGATACTACTTCTTCTTTACCGACGCCAGAGAGGTGACTTCACTTCTGGACTAGATATCGATCCATTAACTCATGGACCGGGGACCAACGGCTTTACTTCCCAGCCGAAGGAAGACGTCACCACAGATTTTTTCACCTCAGAAAAATCTCAATGACCTTGGCTGGAATTGAACCCAGGCCAACTGGAATGAGTGGCGGTCACTCTTACCATTCAACCACCGGCGCCGTCTCAAATTATTCTTTTCATATAAGATCTTTTAAATAGCCCCAACACTGATTTTTTTAATTGTATTCTCTTAAATTTGAGCAAAAAACACGACATTTTCAAAAAGCTGTGAAAAACCGAATGGGATTAATTGGGAATGTTTTCTTCGTGGAACAGTGAGAGGATACTCCAAATAATCTTCTCCTTTTAACAGATTTACCCGACATTGCCCGACAAGGTGCTTTTTTTACTAACGAATATGTGGAAAATTAAAAAAGTGAGCACTTTTATAAAACCTACCCAAAAATGACAAAGAAAAACCAAAATTGACCCCAATTGATTATAGTTGCTGGAGTTTGCTATGAAAAGCAGGATTTTGATTTATATATTGACTTTGGGTAATTAGTTTTTGAGCAATATGAAAAATTGAGGGAAAATGGTTTTCAAGCTAATAAAATGAGTAAAAAAATCACTGCTTACAAATAATTGCATATAAAAATGATCAAACGAAAAAGCTTTTCTTTTTTAACAAAACGTTAGAGTATGTTTCGAAGAACAATTTAATCAAAATATGGACAAATAAACAAAAACAACATTTTTCCTATTTTGGCCAGGATTTGAAGTTAGTTACGCCTCTGTGCGTCTGTTCAGCTTTTCGCGGTTTCACTTGGTTTTCAGCGCCTCACCCCAAGCAGGAGCCCCATATCGCAGTATCGATGACGAAATACTAGATAAAGACCCGACATATCGCATGTGTAATCAACGTGGTTGTTTAAGCTCAATCAGTCGTTGATTATCACTCCCAATTGCTTCAGTGCACGCTTCGATGCATTCACATGCCCTTCGATGGTGATCTGTATCCACTGAACCGCTTTGCAGTTGCTGTCCATTTCTTCAAGTGTCTCACCGTTATTGACACATCGTCCACGAAACCAACGATTTTCACTTTCCTGGGCAGCCGCAGTGTTAAGACCCCACGCTGATAGAATATGTTCGTAAATCGCTAGGAATTAATTTCGTACAAACAACTTTCATAAAATATACGATTTCCCCGTGCATATGATGAATCGTTCGTAGTTCTATCGAAACACTTTTATTTTTATTACGAGTTTTTCGTGAAAACCACGAAATGACTTTCGTTGGCTTATTACGAAACAGCTTCATTCAGCAAACAAGTTGTTCGCTGTTATATACGAATATCTTTATAATATTTGGAAGCACCATTCGTCAAACCGTCCACGTCAAAAGAGCAATGTGGAGCCATTGTTGCTATTCGTCAGATAATTGTTGGTGTCTGACTATTTAGTAGTCGTATCCGTGTCCGTCGGTTGCAGGAAGATTTCCTGAACCTCTTTCGCTTCCAGTTGATTCAGAACCTGGAGCAGTACAGAATCAGTTGAGCCGTCGCGAACTGCTCGTTGATTTTGTATGAATAATTTAGAGTTTTTCTCTGCCGGAGCAATATCGGTGCTGTCAAACATCGATCCTAAAAGATCGAATGCGACCAACGAAATCGTTTGTAATATACATAAACTTTTATTAAAATAGACGAAACATTTCGTTTCTTTCACGAAAAATAATGTCGATAAGTTTCGTGCAATGTAAACTAAATAAGTAAAATTTACGAAAACTTTCATTCATCAAGCGGCCATTTCTTCGTACCACAATAAAATCGATGTGGCCACATCGATTTTTTTTAAATAAAAAAACGATGTTGTCAAACATCGATCCCAAAAGATCGACTGAAAAGAATAAGAGGCTAATAAATACGAAAACGTTTCTAAGATAAACGAAAAGATTTCGTGCGACAAACGAAATCGTTCGTAATATTCACAAACGTTTATTAAAATAAACAAAACATTTTATTTCATTCACGAAAAATAATGTCGTTATCAACGATAACATTCATGCAATGTACATTAAATGTGTAAAATTTACGAAAGATTTATTTCACCATACGGCCATTCTTGTTCATGAAATGAACGAAACTTACTATTTACAATGCATGAAAATACTTCGTTGCAGAAAACGACGAATGAATTCGTGCATTGCATGATTCACGAATCTATATTATCAGTGCATCGTACATCCCATTCAAAAGTGTTGGACAGAGAATGGAGCCCTGAGTAACGCCCACTGCGAGTTTCTGCTCCTTTTTCATTTCGGGGATTACCATCGTCTAAAGACTTCAGCAGTAGCATCCTGAACATGTCCGGATATGCCAGGATCGCAGCTTTCAGCGCCACGGTTGGCATTCCATCCGGACCGGGGGTTTTCTTTGATTTTAGTCACATCGACGCGTCTTTGAGCTCGTCGTTAGTCACTTGCCATTTGACTGTGTTACCTCCTTCTTCTTCGCCGTACGGTGTCGGTGACCAGGTTGTTGAATCGTGATTCGGGAAGAGACTCTCAACGATTATCTTTAGCTTACCCGGGCATATTTCAGCTGGTGTCGACGGACCCTCGTCTTCGTCATGACGACTCAGTACGCGTTCTGCAGGGATTGGCGTTTATTTCTCAGCACAGCTACTTATGGCAATTGGCTTGCTAAGCTTGATCTCCCGTTTTAAAGAGTCCCTACCTTCTAGATACGTCGCTTGCGCTCCTCTCTAACTCCCCGATCTTGCGCTCTGAGCAAACCTTCTGGCTCTAAGACAAGCAGCGTGTAGCGTACTGAGTTACTCATTTAACCAGTAAGCTGCACGCCGTCTACTGCATGGCCCTGGTTTTCGTGACATTGTAACGTCACAAGCCGTCACAATCCTTCTTGTTAGCCGTCAGCGGTATCAATGTACAGTTAACTCTCTCTAAGTCGATATTCTCTATGTCGATATCTTTCTCTATCTCGATTATTTCGTGGGTCCCTTCAGATCGCACGTATAAAAACTCCTCTATGTCGATATTTTCTCTATCTCGATATCTCCCTATCTCGATGTACCTAGCTTTATATTTGCCTGCATTATTCTCTCTCTATGTCGATGTGTTTTTTTTTCTCAGGACATCACAAAGCATATACATAATGAAATGAAAATTGGCGATCAGGGCGCTAAGTCCTATATCAATATTCTGCATGTAGGGACAGTAAAGACATGATTTGGGATGAAGTGGATACTCAATGTTTTCCTACGAGACTTTGTAAAACGAATTCATCTTAATCTGCATATATCGAGGTTTTCTAGAAATTATGCATCTTTAAGTTCAAAATTTTAACTTTACCGTGCTATAAAAATATATAAAATGCAGCCATCTGTAGCACGGAAATCATTCTTTCGTGGTCAAAACAATTTTTAAATTAGGGGAACATGGAGAGACTTGACCAAGCGCAGAATTCTATTATTGGCTATGACGTGTTCTATTAGGTTCTTAAAAAAATATCAAAAATATTTTTATACTAGTTTCGGTCCGTCAAGGTAATTTTAAAAGTTTGGAATGAAAAATGCTTTCCTTATAGAAAAGATTCCGTATTTAATAAATTTGCGTTAAATGATGTAATTTTACATCAATGATTTTACATAAATCGGAACATTGAAATAGTTATTACTAAAATTTGCACGAGATTGAACGAAATTGTTATGTTGGGGAAACTTGACCAAGATTTTATGGGGAGACATGACCAAGTGGCAATAAGCCGAAGAAAGATAAAAAATTTCTGATATTTACTATTCTGTCGTACCTACTGTTAGTGTTAATCACGCCACAAAAAAATCTCACATCAAACATCAGTCTATATCTTTTTGTACTAGTAAACAAAGTTAGTAGTAATATGGCTGATTTCGTGACGTGTTAATATGCAATGTAAGTAGTACAGTTAATCCTTAAAAGGAAATGCATTAAACACAATCGAAATTTATGAAATGCAACCCTTTTTATATTTTATACTGCTACCTAATGGCCTCGACAATGTGGAAAAAAAGAATTACAGTATTATTTGTCATTATTTTTTGTTCTGATTTTTCAAAATTCTCTTGGTCAAGTCTCCCCAGGCATTGGTCAAGTCTCCCCACGGTGGGGAGACTTTACAAAAAAACGATCTCAGAAAAACTTTTATAACTTTTGAAAAAGTAAGTTAAAAATTTCGCAAAAAATTATGAACACGAATAATACCTTTACACATTATATCTCAATGACTTTGGGAGGATTGAAAACTTTACACATTATATCTCAATGACTTTGGGAGGATTGAAAACACTGCAGGGTATTTTCCAGTTGTGCTCTGCGTTGCACTGTTAGAAACGCAAACCCACGGTTTCTTTTCTATTGTCGCTGCAGATTCTTGACGACTGTCTGCAGTCTTTGTAGGAAGTGATTCCAAAATCCGTATGCGCCTCTGAATGAAATCTGTTAACTCCTTCAATGTGTCCTGTTCTTTCGTAGAAGAAAGCTCTTCCCAGCCTCGTCGGGTGTTTGTATCTAGTCGCGAACTAAGGATTTCAATCAGCAAAAGATCCTTATAGTCTGCTTGTTAAACTACTTGATCTAAGGTTTGAATACTCCTCTCAAACCCTTCCAATAACCCTTGTAACTCGACAACGGATTCCTTGCCAAGCGTAAGCAGTTTGAAAAGAGCGTGTATGTGTCTCTTTTTCAACAACTTAATGTTATTGTAGCGCTTGAGTAAGGTTTCCCAGGCGATCAAATAGTTTCAACTTGTAATTTTCAGTGGATCGATGAGTGCCTTCGCTTCGCCTCCTAGACAACCTTTTTCTACTTCGGGTAAATCTGGCTTCCAGTGGATCAGCGAAGTGAAAAGATCCCTGAAGCTGAGCCATTCATCTATGTTGCCATCAAAGTTTTGTAATGTAATTTGTGGCAAACGAACATGATCCATGCCTCCATGAAGTGTCGCATCAGCGCACAGTGGGACGAGCCCGGACTTAAGTCCATATATGAAGGTTATGCGATATTCTCACTAGTATTTTTCTCGTATCAGCTGAGCCATCAGCCATTATTTTCGCGAGATTTTAGGTGATTTGAATGCAAAATGAATTTTTGACAGGTGTTTGAAGGGCATAACTCAAGTGTTTTTGCATTATTTGACCATAGGAACTATATACGGTTATTCTCATTTTTCAAAGAAACGGTTGATTTTATGAATTGCATTATTTCACCAAAATTATCCGTGTGATAAAATTACATCGTTAAATCGCCAAAAATAAGTCACTAGTTGGTTTAGTTAGTGTTTAGATAACTGTTTGTCATGAATTTTTATTGAATTCGAACTTCTAAAGCGATAACAACAACGACGCCCGTGAAAGCCCGCGATCACACTATGCTCATTCGAAAGCTTTTCATTTTCTCTTTAAAATGAGCCTATGCTAGTTTTGCGAAAACTTGCGATAAGCAGTCAAAATTTGAAAAAACTGTGAATGGAGACGCATGGTTATTACTGATATTTAATTTGAATATTCACTTTATGACTAGAATAATGACACTAATTTATGCACAACTTTCAAATAACATTTAGAGCATGATCTACAAGGGTTTTACTAGTGATCAAGAGTAAGGAAGTGGGAAGTATGGTTTTTAAGTGGTACAGGAATTAAGAATGTTTAAAATTCAGTAAATATTTTCAACCATCTCAAATGTGTCATAAAATGTTTCATGAACTCTTTTTGCTAACTTACGCAATAACTGTCAATCTTAGTGAACACAGTTGAGTTCTAGTCATTTGGTGGGACTATTTTTTCCGAATTTGCATAGCACTGATATAGCTTAAGGGTATGCGATATTCTCCAAATAAAATAAGACCATTTTTAAATGCACCACATACGCGAAAAAAGGATTTTGGATTCATTTTAATTTAAAGTATGAAATAATCAATCTAAGCAACTTAAAACACACCTGCGAAAACAAAATCGTTAACCATCTTGTTGATTAGTGAATATAAATAAATATTCCACTAAGACGCTCTACATGTTTGTTTTGAAAATGAAAAAAAAATGTAGTTTTCATACCAATACTAATGAATTAAACGTTCCAAAATTAGACAATCACATCTTATTTGATCCTTAAAAATAATATAGTCATTTCTAAAGTCCCACAATGAGATGTCAATCAATTCGTTTCAATACGGAAAACAAATTTCAAAATTACAATTGAAAATATTTACTTTTGAGCCACTCTAAGTAAAGTTAATTTCTATTTTCTATAACCAACATAGGAATTCAGCGCACAAAAATGTCTTTAAAAAAAACTTGAACCTTCACAACAAAATAATAATTTTTGAGCCACCCTAATGTATAATGAAATTTTTTTTGCAAATGTTAATATCAAAAACCTGTTTTAATCCACCTAGAGGTGCAATTGTGCCTTTCTCATTTCTCCAAACTATGATTTAATAGCTGGTTCGTACAATATAACTTTATGGAAATGTCTTTCATTCTTATTACACTTGGTAAGTATATATAAGAGCACCTTTTTGCATTCATCGCGGTATCGGTTTGAATCGGAGTTTTCTATGTGATCGACCTCCACAACCCGTAACTCCGGTGCTGGAAGTCGGATGGAGATGGAATTTAATATCAGTTTCTGGGGACGCAACACCTTTCATTTGAGACTAAGTTGAGCAAATCTAGCCATTTTCGAGAAACCAATATAACCGTTATTCTGACTTGGGATGCTTCCGGATCCGTCGATGGTGGCCAGTGTGGCCAAAGAGACTTTGAATGACTGTTGGGGACCTAGATCTACAAATTCAACAGTTGTGTTTACATTTTGGAAAAAAAATCACCTTTTTACATTCATCGCAGAATTCGTTAGAATCGGGATTTGCTGCGTGATCGTGCGTATCACCCTGTAATTCAGGAACCAGAACTCGGATCCACACAAAATTCAACAGCAGCTGATGGACCTTTCATTTAAAATTAAGTTTGTCAAAATCGGTTCAGAAAATTCCGAGAAACTGATTTGGAAAAATCATCAAATTTTGTTTTGTAACCATACTCTTCAACTCGTAATTCGGAACAAGATGTCGGTTGAAAATGAAATTCAATAGCAACCTATGGGAATATTATACCTTTCATTTGAATCTTAGTTTGTAAAAATCGGTTCAGCCATCTCCAAGAAACCGATGTGGACATTTTGTTAACAAATCCGCACATACATACATACATAAATACATACATACATACATACATACATACATACATACATACATACATACATACATACATACATACATACATACATACATACATACATACATACATACATACATACATACATACATACATACATACATACATACATACATACATACATACATACATACATACAAACATACATACATACAAACATACATACATACATACATACATACATACATACATACATACATACATACATACATACATACATACATACATACATACATACATACATACATACATACATACATATATACATACATACATACATACATACATACATACATACATACATACATACATACATACATACATACATACATACATACATACATACATACATACATACATACATACATACATACATACATACATACATACATACATACATACATACATACATACATACATACATACATACATACATACATACATACATACATACATACACATATACATACACATATACATACACACATACATACACACAGATATTTTGCGATCTCGGCGAACTGAGTCGAATGTTGTATGAGACTCGGCCCTCCGGGCCTCGGTTATAAAATCGGTTTTTGAAACAATTGCATAACCTTTCTATATGAGAAAGGCAAAAGAATAATATTTAATTAGCTTAATAAGCATGAGTTCAATGTTATGTTCATGTGATTATAATTTGGAAAGGTTGGTGGAATGGGTTTGAACGTGTAGGGAATGGGGGGTTAGTAGAGTGGGAGTGGAGGATGCGTCAGAAATCCTTCATCTTATTTCGGTATACGGGATGGATGAAGGAAATGCGGGCGTGAGGGTGGTCCAAGGGGAGGGGAGTGATGAAGGAGGGAGGTGTAAGGGCAAGACGGGGGGGGGGGGGCGGTGACGCAATACTCAACTGCATATTTTGCCTTTCATTTGAGACTTGGTTTGAGAAAATCGGTTCAGTCATCACCGAAGAATCGATTTGACTTTAATTGTGGAATATGCCCGGAATTCCGGACTTCCGGAATCGTCGATAGTGGACAATATATTCAAAGAATGTTTGATTGGCAATCAGTGATTTAGATCTGCGATTAGAAGTTATTTGGTGACCATTTTAATAGTTTTTAGCCTCTGAGGTATTACGATTATACCGATTTATATGGGAAATTCCAGTGTATCCTTACTAACACCCCTGTAACTCCGGAAGCAAGAGTCAGAACCGAATGAAATTCAGCAGCAGTCAATGGCATTACTGTATCTTTCATTTGAAATCAAGTTTGTAAAAATCGGTAGAGAATTCGTTGGCGAATGGGTGTGATATAAGCTTAGGAACTTGGCGGGTTCCCCGGGGGCGTCATGAACCGTCATAGGTGGCCAATGTGGTCAAAGCTACTTTGATTGATCATTAGTGATACAGACCCGCAAACTAGAGTAATGTTACATCAATTTTAATATGTTTTACATCATTTGAACATCATGGTGGTACCAGTTTATATGGGAATTTGCTGTGTGACCGCACTCTTCAACCCGTAACTCCGGAACCGGAAGTCGGATCAACTAAAAATTC
This sequence comes from Topomyia yanbarensis, assembly GCF_030247195.1. Lineage (NCBI taxonomy): Eukaryota > Metazoa > Arthropoda > Insecta > Diptera > Culicidae > Topomyia > Topomyia yanbarensis. The sequence goes on along the minus strand of NC_080671.1, from coordinate 293,117,506 downwards.
AATAGCAGCTTATGGGAGCGTTATACCTTTCAGATGAAACTAAGTTTGCGAAAATCGGTTCAGCCATCTCTGAGAAAATTGTGTGAGTTTAAATGACACACACACATACACACACACATACATACACACACAGACATTTGCCGATCTCGACGAACTGAGTCGAATGGTGTATGAAACTCGGCCCTCCGGGCCTCGGTTAAAAAGTCGATTTTTACAGTGATTGCATAGCCTTTCTTTATATGAGAAAGGCAAAACATCTATGTAGTATCGAAATATGTCTTGCTTCGGTGAACAAACACTGCACCTCACCTCCACAATTAATGACATAGCAAGACCCGATGTGGAATTCCGATGATAATGTCGTGCGATAATCGCAATAGAGCGATAGAATTCCTCCGGCCAACAAACATACAGGGATAAGTCCGCAAGAAAGTAGCGATCCAGTATTCACCGAAAGTATCATTTATTGTTGTAGTACCATACATAATCCAGTAACGACTGGACATAACTAAAGTGTATTTACCTGCCAGAAATAATGGTGCCGCAATGTCCAGTCCACTGCGTAAATTACCGCTAAACCGTCGATGTGGGAATTCCGTCTCAGGATGCTTCGATGCACGTTGAACCGCTTGGCAATGGATGAGCCAAAGTAACCACTCCGTAGTGATCGTGATGTGATCGAGGCCAAAGATGTTTTTGACGAGAATCGAAATTTTTGTGTTAGAAAGTTGCAGATCGTGGCGACATAATTCGTGTGATGTAATGTTCACTAGTGCGCTAGTGCCAAATCATGGATACACACGTCCACCATGTCGTTCTCCATATGCATCTTGAGTCATTCTCCATATGGGATCTTGAATCTGGTGTTATTAAATTCGACCTCGTGTTGCATGTTCTTTTTTGCAATGATGTTTTCTGCCTGTGCTAAACTTTCAAGCGGAATTAAAACACAGTTTTTGACGTGGTGTATGTAACTTCAGCGAGATTATGCTCCATTTTGACTTTAACTAATTGTTCCACTTCGCGGACTGTGGGTCTAACACGAGGTTTATTAAAGTCGATCGAAATCGTGTTACCCCGTAGCACGGCTCTGCTTTAACTCCTTGCTTATGTTTTGCTTTGCGCTAGTGAACTCGATTATTGAATCGAGCTGCTCCACCACTTTGCGCATCGCGGATAGTGGCCCGTCCAGTGCGTTGGTAGGGCTATTTCCTACCACTACTGGGGGGTCACTGGTGCTATCAGATGCAGAACTCGTCGCTCCACTACTCTCCCCACGGGGGGAGACCTCGGCAAACCACCTCTAGCAAAGGGGTTTGGCACCTCTGTTTGTTTATTTTTGTGTTTGTTTATCTCCATGTTTGTACCCACGAGTAGCGCGAGAATAAATGTCCGCCACGCCAGAGCACGGCATTAACGTGGTAAGGGACGCTTACTGTGGGGGTTGCCCAGGTACCCCACAGGCTCCTTTAACGATCGAGCATCTTTTTCACCCCCTCGATCACTCATCCCTCGGCACGGGTCGCTTCACGCCTTGGAATTGGGGTTATGACCTATCTTGCTTTACGTGGTGACCGCGGCCCAGATCATCACAACCATCCTCCTTTACCAGGGCTTTGGACCTGTAGCTCTGGTTCTCAATAGTTCCATGTACGTATATTATTACAGACATGCTACTATTGAGATCTGTCATTCGCTAGCGGAGTTGTACTGGGGGTGTGCCGGGCTCTAATGGTGACGCTGCCATTAATACCGACTAAACTCCATTGGGCTCCGCCATTGTTCCCCCCAGGGACTACCTCTCGGTATTACTTCTGGGGGGATGGCTGTACTTAATGTAATAAACACTCGCTCACGCGTTCATACGTCATGTATGAGGCTTACTTGGGTGCTCTCTCTTTCACACCTTGATTCACGCTCTAACACTCCACATGAGGCTTACTTTTGTGCTCACCTTTTTCGTTCCTTGCGAGGCTGACTTGTATGCTCACATTTTTCATTCCTTGCTAGGCTTACTTTTGTGCTCGCCTCTAACATACCATGTGAGGCTGACTTGGATGCTCACCCTATCACCTGGTTCTCATTTACGTTACTTCACTATTCTAACATTTATTCTTAAAACTAAACAATTTAAAATCATGCAAAGGGTTTGGCCCTGATCGACTGTATCCGACCGTGATCGTTTGTAGACTGACTGCTGATCCGATTTCAGTGATAGGTAATGGTGATGATCATCTGTTTCGTTATCACGAAGATGGTATACGAGGCCCGATCTACGAACTCCGACATTATAGGGTGACCAATAAGTATGATCATGTAGTGATGGCTGCGTTCGTTTAGTTGACCTAGCAGCGGCGTGATCGTAGACACAAGGTAAAAACCCGTTTTAATCCACCTAGTGGTGCAATTGCGCCTTTCTCATTCATCCAAACTACGATTCCATGGCTGGTTATGTTTAATATAATGGTGGAACTGTCTATTAGATATTCAGTACGATTTACACATACGTACAATAAATCGACAGCTACGAACTTGAGTTGCTATTTGTTCACGCTGAATCATTTGAAATTAGCGGCGTATCCAGGAGAAGGGTTCGGGAGTTTGGACCCCGCTAAAATTTTTCAACTTGTTAAAAAATTTTAAATTAGTCTCTCAACTCAAAATCATTTCAAACTAAATTTTTCACTGGTTTTCCAGACCCACTAGGAAAGTTTATTCTAGAGGAATTAGAAATATTTGCGTGGTGGGGTACTTTCTGAGGCAAGGGCGGTTTAGGGAAGGGTGGTGAGTGATGTGGGGGGTGCCCCTCATCGTATCCCCCTAACTACGACCCTGTTAAAATACAGAAAACCTATGTAAGTAAAAAATGGCCCTCCGGACCGGGCTTAGGTTGACGATGTTCAGAGTGATTGCATAACCTCTCCATAGGAGAAAGGCAAAAATGTGAATTGGCTGTGTGTCCGCACTCTTAAACTCGTAACTCTGGAACCGGAACTAGGAATTTAATGAAATTCAATAGCATGGGAACGTTGTACCTTTCATTTGAGACTAAGTTTGATGAAATCGGCTCAGCCATCTCCGAGTAGCCGATGTGCTTATTTTTGGTCACATACATTCATACATACACACACATACATACTGGTGGAGTGCCGAGATTGCAGCTCTACGATCAGCCTGCCTCAGAGCTAGACGTAGGATGCAAAGAGCCCGCACTGAGGATGCAAGAGAGAACCGTCGTGAAGTGTTTCGAGCCGCGAAATTGGCCCTTAACAAGGCCATTAAAAGTAGCAAGAGAGCGTGTTTCGACAACCTGTGTGTGAGTGCCAACGCGAATCCGTGGGGTGACGCCTACAGAATCGTGATGGCCAAGACCAAAGGGGGCTCTTCACCCCCAGAACGGTCTCCGGACCGGTTGGCGACGATTATCGAAGTACTCTTCCCGTCTCTAGCCACAAGCCCCTGGCCACCTGCACTACGAGACAGTGCGGGCACGGCTGAAATGGTGGCTCCGGTGACGAATGAAGAACTACTCGCAGTGGATAATTCCCTAGCAATGAACAAAGTTCCAGGGCCGGATGGAGTTCCAAACAGCGCTCTCAAGGTAGCGATCATAGCGAACCCGAAGATGTTCAGGCTATCTATGCAGAGATGCCTTGACGAGTGCCGTTTCCCCGATAGATGGAAAAGGCAGAAATTGGTGCTGTTGCCGAAACCCGGGAAGCCGCCAGGCGATTTATCGGCGTACAGACCAATCTGTCTGGTCGACACGACTGGCAAATTGCTTGAGAGGATCATCCTCAACAGGCTAACCCCGTACGCAGAAGGTACGGACGGCCTGTCAAGAAACCAGTTTGGCTTTCGGGTAAGTCCACAGTGGACGCTCTCTACTTAGTGATGAAGACCGCCGAGATAGCGATCCAACGAAAAAGGCGAGGCATTCGATACTGTGCGTTAGTGACACTTGACATGAAGAACGCATTCAACAGCGCAAGCTGGGATGCCATCGCGCTCTCGTTACACCGGCTTAGCCTACCGGTGGGTCTGTACCGGATCCTGGAAAGCTACTTCCAGAACCGCGTACTGCTATACGAGACCGATGCCGGTCAGAAAAGGGTTCCGATTACCGCCGGAGTCTCGCAGGGCTCGATCCTAGGCCCGGTGCTATGGAACCTCATGTATGACGGGGTTCTGAGACTGAAGTTCCCTCCTGGGGTCAAGATTGTCGGCTTTGCCGACGACGTAACCTTGGAGGTCTACGGGTAGGGACGTTTCGATATTAAAATACATCGATACTTAGAATCGATACTGGTATCTAATGCAAGTACTGATACTTTCGATATAACCGTAGTCGTAGTATCGATACTTGAAAGTATCGCCATTCGATTCCGCACTTCTACAATAGCTTAATTCCCTGAATTAGGTAATCTACAATCTGCAATCTACAGTTAACGTTTTGCTCTGCTCCTGTGAACAGAAAAACCCGTTCGACAAATATCTTTTATTAGTCTAATTCGTTTGATGTTGGATCCAGTCGACGATTCTGTCAGACGTCGAATGTCTGAAAAGATAAACAATAAATAATTGGCTGATCAGAAAGTCTCATGGACTGTCAAATAATCGGTAATGTTCGGAATCGATTTTTTCATCAAATGCGATTGGTGCTCCAGTTATTGTAGCAACTCAAATGCAACAACCGATTCCACAATGGTTTAGCCTGAATAGGAAATCTCATTTCACTCGGAAATAATTCCAAAATCATTCAGAATTCCGAATCGAATACTTCCAACTACTGGTTCGTTCGATTCTTTTCGATATTGTAAAGATTGTATCGATATCAGTAAAGTATCGTGCTTGAAGTATCGATACCAAAAAATCGAGTATCGGTAACAGAAGTATCGATTCCGTACTAGTATCGAAAATATCGCAACGTCCCTATCTACGGGGAGTCAATCCTTGAGGTAGAACTAACTGCAGAACACGCGATCAACACGGTGGAGGAATGGATGAGCGCGAGAGGCCTGGAGCTCGCTCATCATAAGACGGAGGTAGTTATCGTCAACAACCGCAAGTCGGCACAACATGCAGTTATCCATGTGGGAGAAGTCGTGAGTCTGAAGTCTCTCGGAGTCATTATAGACGACAAGCTGACCTTCGGCAGCCATCTATCGAGGATGATGTCCAACAGCTCAAAGGTGTGCGCCAGTAGACGTAGGTTATTGGCACGCGTTGCGGTGTGGTGGATACCAACCTACGTTTATTGGAAACATAAGCATTCCACATAAACACCCGTCGCGAAGCGACTAAAGAAGGCGTCAGCATAATCGAGTCTGCTGCGCGACAACGATTATGCTGACCATATCAAAAAGTGTCACGTAACCACTGAAGCTACCCAGCCCATAGCTTAGGTTTAATGAAAAATAAAAATCATTCTCAATCATACCACCGAGTGATGTACTTCTAAAATATCACTAGCGTCCTAATTATAAATATCTTGTCAGATATCGTGTCATGGCGATCCTGCCAGGAGTTAGAGAGAATTAAAAATGTTACAGTGTTGAGTGTTATAGTCATAATGGGATTCATCTCGGCCGACAAAATCTTCGCGCCCGTAGTAGGAGGCGCAAACCGTGGCTGTTTGCGTGATCGCAGCCGTCGCGGTTGGATACGTGGTACTAAAGGGACTTGCAAAACTTCACCGCCAGCACACCGAAAGGGTGGCTGAGCGCGTAGCTCGACGGGCGACCGTCGATGTGTAATTTGTAATTTGTGCACAGTGAAACACCAGACTTGTGTAGCAAGTATAATTACTATTAACGACCCCAATTGGTGTTGAGTGTGGATTTGTTAGAAGAATGGAACTCGAATTTGGAGGACAGTGGATAAGCCCAACATGTGTATTATTTTAGCCAGTCAAATGAACAAATCTATACCCCAGTGAAACGAACAAATCTATACCGTAAGCAGTTGCATTGGACAAGCATAACCTGATCTTTATTAAAGTTTGGCTAGGAATTTTAAGCCTACTGCGAACGTTTCCATTGTCGCCGTGGAGCGAAGCAATCCTTCGTGAAATGTGTTTTTTCAACTTCGTGGTGTTCAGCCGGCAGAGCGGAAAGCGATCCGAGGAAGAAAGAGCAAAGATTTCCTTGGCCCAATAATTGATGTGGAGCAGAAAATACTACAATACTACACCCGTGATGATGGAATGGAACAGGGAATAGAGCAGAAAACCGAGGTATAGTTCATTGGATCTAATCAATTTTATAGTGCTTGTTTAATTTGAAGAAACAAAACATATATATATATATATATATATATATATATATATATATATATATATATATATATATATATATATATATATATATATATATATATATATATATATATATATATATATATATATATATATATATATATATATATATATATATATATATATATTTCTGAAATAAATATAGGAATAGTGTTAGAAGTGTAAAATCAAATGACGATTCAATTATCTAATGGCAGATATAGCCTTCGATTTACAACATGTAATAGCTCGTGTAATTGTGAACCTAACTAATTTACAAAAAAGTCCCAGAAGGGAATATATCCGCAGTAACCTCCTAAAGAAACAGGAATATTGCAATACCTTATTTAGAACAGGGACTAATATTTTAGAACAATTAGGACACAAACTCCCTGAGGACGACTTTGTATACTTCCGACTCAGACTTCGAGAAGTCTATACAAAACTTTCTGAACTTCTAACGGAAAAATTAAATAATACCAAAATGCCTCCAAAACTAGATTTGAGCATTGGACTCAAATTAGTCGACAAATTCAGTGGTGATGCTGATAAACTCACCAATTTCTTTGAATCAATGGAATTATTAAAAGACTATTCCGACGGAGTATCGGAAATGGAAATAATCAAATTTTTAAAAACACGTTTAATAGGTCCAGCGCATGGTGTAATCAACACCGCTACGACCCTCGGTGACGTAAAAATTAAACTTAAACAAAAATTTTCGATTAAGTTTAGTCCACAGGCCATAGAATCCGAAATGGCCAGTGTGAAGCAAAATAAAAAAATCTATTAGCGAATACGGGCACGAAATAAGTGAACTTGCCGCAAAACTTGCAGCAGCACACGTGTCAAGTGGTACATTCGTTGACGAAGCGGCATCTGACGCGATTGTATAGCCAATTGCTGTCAGATCTTTCGTGAACGGCCTTAAGGATCACCGAGCACAATTTTTCTTAAAAGCCAGGAACCCAAGGACACTTACAAAGGCAATAAGTGCTGGAAGTTAACAATAATGAAGAAGAATCCGCAATGTGGATGTATGCCGGTCCATCACAGACCAGGTCTGCATTCATCCCTAGAAACCGTGGATATTATCCAAGATACTTTCGCAGTGAAGGTAGAGGAAGGAACCATGGACGGAAGGGAAAATTTTAATCAACAAAACCAAAATTTTCATCATAATACCAGAGGAAACAACTCCGGTAGAAGACGTGGAAGTTATCGTGGCCGGAATAATGTGAATTTGGCCAACGGTACAGATGCTGCAAATCAGCAGGCAGCAACAACAACAACAAGATCAAGAAAGCAATTTAATCGATTTATTTCGTTAATTGAAGAGAAACATCTACCAATACAATCCTAAGAGCAAATTTCTTATTAGCTAATGTAAATTTAAAATTTATTGTTGACACTGGTGCGTCATGTAGCATCCTTGATCAACAATATGTTCCAAGAAATATGCATATTTACCAGGAAGAGAAAATAAGGATACGAGGAATCAATGGAACATCGCAGTACATTGGATACACCAACACTTACTTAAAATTTGGAGATACTATTTTTCAAGTAAGATTACACATTGTGCCGAGCCTACCGTCAAATATAAAAGGCCTACTAGGTACTGATTTTCCTAAAAAATACGGTGCAAAAATTGATTTTGAGAAATACCTTCTAATGCTTCAACGAGATAATAAAATTTTAAATGTACCATTATCCCAAAATAGTTCTATCGCGGTCAATTTACCAGCTAGAACTGAAATTATAACATATCTATAATGCGAAAATCAGAACAATGAAGAAGTTATTATACTGAGTCAAGAATGCGCACCATCTGTCTATATAGCTAATTCTTTAGCAAGAGTTAGAGATGGAAAAATACCCGTTAAAATAATGAACTTAAGGAACTCCGATATAACATTAGACAACTTGAAACCTAAAATAAAACCAGCTAGAAATTATATGATATTAAACACGAATGAAGTAGCACGACATAACGTCAAACGTGTCGAGGAACTTCTGGATGAAGTACCATTGAATCATTTAAATGGAGAAGAAAAAAGCATTATTATGAAAATATGTGCGAAGTACTCTGATATTTTTTGCTTAAAAAATGACAAACTAACAACAACGCAAATTTATCAACCAACAATAAGCGTTAAACCAACATATACCAAACCTTATAGACTAGCTCATTGTCATAAGGAAGAAATAGATAAACAAATTGAACAAATGAAAAAAGACGATATAATAGAAGATGCCATATCAGAATGGAATAGTCCAATTCTGGTAGTACCCAAAAAATCTAGTGGAGATAATAAAAAGTGGAGATTAGTAATTGATTTTAGAAAAATAAATCAAGTACTACAAGACGATAAATTCCCATTACCGAATATCGAAGATGTAATTGACTCTTTAGCAGGAGCTCAGTATTTTTCACATTTAGACCTCTCACAGGGTTATTATCAGCGTGAAATAAAAAAAGAAGATCGTCCAATCACAGCTTTTTCAACTGGGACAGGACAATACCAAATGAAAAGATTGCCGATGGGACTGAAAATAAGCCCATCATCTTTTTCACGATTAATGACAGTGGCAATGTCTGGTCTTACAGACATGTGTTTAATCTATTTAGATGACATAATTATTTTTGGAAAAACTCTTCCTGAACACAACAGAAATCTTATGGCAGTGTTTGGTAGATTAAGAATAGTTAACCTAAATGATGGGTTTACAAAATGTAATTTTTTACAAAAAGAATTACTTTATTTAGGTCATTTAATATCATCCGGATCCAGCAAAGATAGAAGCAGTTAATAACTGGCAGATACCAACTACAGCAGACGAAGTCAAACGCTTCGTTGCCTTCGCAAATTATTATAGAAAACATATTTCATATTTTGCTCAAATCTGCCGACCACTTAACATTTTGACAAGAAAAAACGCTACTTTCCAGTGGGATTGCGAATGTCAGAAAGCTTTTGATACTTTAAAGCAGCATTTCATAAACCCATTTCATAAACCTGTATTGGAATACCCTGATTTTTCAGAAGGCAATATTTTCAATTTGCATACGGACGCCTCTGGCTATGCGATAGGCTGTACTATCGAATAGATCAGGAAAACCTGTTGCATACGCAAGTGAGGCATTGAATCCAGCAGAACAAAATTATTCCACGATAGAGAAAGAACTTTTAGCAGTGGTCTGGGCTATAAAACACTTTAATTCTTATTTATATGGCAGAAGATTTGAAGTGTTTTCGGACCACAGACCGCTAGTTTACTTATTTAGTCTGAACAAGCCTTCCAGTAGACTAATACAATTTAGACTTGCACTGAAAGAATACAATTTACAAAAAAGGAAAAGATAATGCTGTTGCGGATGCATTATCACGGATGTCCATTAAGGAATTGAAAGATTTACATAAAAAGATTGAACAAGAAGTCCTAATAACAACAAGAGCACAGAATAACACATCAGATATAAACCATTCATCAACTAACACTAACGATAAGATGCCTGGCCTGAATTTAGGGAATACGGCGGCCCGTCATGGTCAAGAGCACTGATGGTAATCAGTTACCTACAGAAACTGGAGAGCACCTACCGCGTGATGTGCCTCAGAGTGATATCTGCCTACCGCACGGTATCACACGATGCATCCTGCGTGATAGCGAGCATGATGCCAGTCGGGCTGGTCATTCGGGAAGATGAGGAGTGCTTCGAGATACGTGGAAATAGAGGAGCCCGCGAGCGCACCAGGGTGACCGCGGTCGCCAGATGGCAGCGTGAGTGGGATAACTCCTCGAAAGGTAGGTGGACCCACCGGCTGATACCTAACATATCGAGCTGGGTGGGAAGACCCCATGGGGAAGTTCACTTCCATCTGACACAATTCCTGTCATGTCATGGCTGTTTCCGACAGTACCTCCACAGGTTCGGGCACGCGGAGGTCGGTGTCTGCCCGGACTGCCCAGGTGTAGACGAAACTGCCGAACACATACTGTTCGTATGTCCTCTTTCGACGTCGAATGAAGAGCAATGTTTGACGTCTGTGGCTGGGACACAACCTCTGATACCCTTATTCAGCGGATGTGTCAATCGGTGGAGAAGTGGAACGCAGTCTCGACTGCAACCACCCAGATTGCCTGTAGGCTACAGGTAATTTGGCGCACCGAGTAACAGACGATGGGCACGACTAACTAGTGATTGGTTAGTTGGAGCGAAAAAGGCCGAACACAAAAAAGTGAGTGAATGGTCTGTCCATGCTAAGGCAGGTTTGGCGCAGCGACTGGCAACCGCGTAAGGGGTAAACCCAGCCACTCCGAAGCAAGGCAGAAGAGCGAGTGGATAGGCGTATATGTGGACTGCCTCATGCTAAGATGGGAGGGTCGTAGCGTAGTATGTTGGGACTTAGCTAACGATGCCTCGTGGCGTGGCAGAGGAGTGAAAGGGTGAGCATCCAAGTCAGTCTCACACGGTATGTTAAGGGTGAGCACAAAAGTCGGCCTCACATGGTATGGTAGAGGCTAGCACAAAAGTAAGCCTAGCAAGGAATGAAAAAGGTGAGCACACAAGTCAGCCTCACATGGTATGTCAGAAGTGGGGCCTAAGAAAAATGTCCCACATGGGATGCCAGGGGGAGCGACAGGGGTATAATAGTGTGGTACGATCGAGATTGAACCAGGTGATAGGATGAGCACCCAAGCCTCACATGGCATGTTAGAGGCGAGCCTAGTAAGGAATGAAAAAGGTGAGCACACAAGTCAGTCTCGCAAGGAACGAAAAAGTTGAGCACAAAAGTTAGTCTCATGTGGAGTGTTAGAGAGTGAATCAAGGTGCGATAGAGAGAGCACCCAAAAAAGCCTCATACAGGACGTATGAACGCGTGAGCGAGAGTGAATGAGTACATCAAGTACAGCCATCCCCCCAGAAGTAATACCGAGAGGTAGTTCCTGGGGGGAACGATGGCGGAGCCCAATGGAGTTTAGTCGGTATTAATGGCAGCGTCACCATTCGAGCCGGACTCGCCCCCAGTACACCCCGTGTGGTAGCTTGGACACCTACTAATAGCACGTGTACTGGGCTAGTACGTAAACGTCTTCTCCATTGTAAAAAAATACATACGCACACACAGACATTTGCCGAATTCGACGAACTGAGTCGAATGGTATATGACAGACGACCCTCCGGGCCGGGATTAGGATGACGATGTTCAGAGTGATTGCATAACCTTTCTATAAGAGAAAGGCAAAAATCTCACCTTTATACATTAATCGCAGTATCCGTTGAAATCAGGATTTTCTGCGTGATCGTACTCATCATACTGTAATTCAGGAACTAGAAGTCCAATCCACACAAAATTCAATAGCAGCCGACGTTGTACCTTTCATTTAAGACTAAGTTTGGAATAATCGGTTAAGAAAATTCCTAGAAACCGATGTGGACAAATTATAACAAGATTTTCTATGTAACCGTACTCCTCAACTCGTAACTCCGGATCCGGAAATCAGAATTAAATGAAATTCCTTACATTCGTGACTAAGTTTGTGAAAATCGGTTCAGCTACCTCCGAGAAAACGATGTGGACATTTTGTTAATATATCCGCACATACACACACATACATACACCCATATATACACACATACACACACAGGCCCTCCGTTAGAAAGTCGCATTGCAATTGCATAACCTTTTACATGAGAAAGGCAAAAAGTTTAGTTCCGGCTTATATGGGAATTTCATATGTGACCGGACCGTTTCATTCTATATTTCCGGTACAATGTAAGCGATCCGTGCGAAGTTTCATAGACGTCTATGGGAAAAATATACGTTTTATTTGGGACAAAGCTTATGAAAATCGACCCAACCATATCCGATAAACTGGTGCGAGTGTGTTAATTTTGATAGGTAGCCACTTTTCAAGGGCACTTCCGGAGCCGTCTATGGTAATCAATATGGTCAATGAGACTTCGCTTGGCCGTCAGTGACCTACAACTGCAAATGCAAATTATTTGACATACATTTTAGTGAAATTTTTACCGTTTGGCATTCATCGTGGTATCGGTTTGAATTGGAATTTTCTATGTGACCCCACGCCACAACCCGTAACTTCGGAACCGGAATTTTGATCGGGATGAAATTTGGCATCCAGTTACGAGTATGAAACACCTTTCATTTCAGACTAAGTTTAGTAAAAAATGTCAAGCCATCCCCGAGAAAACGATGTCACTGTTGTTCTGAATTTAGTTGTTTCCGCCGGGGCTTCCAGAACTGATGATTGGGGCCAATGTGGCCAAAGAGACTTTGAATGGCTGCTGGTGACCAAGTACTACAGATCCAAGCAGATGTTGTCATATTTTGGAAAATTTTTCACCTTTTACATTCATCGCAGAAATCTGTTAAAACCGTTTGCTGCGAACTCCTCATCCTGTAATTCAGGAACCGAAAGTCGGATCCATTTGAAATTCAATTGCAGCCGATGGGAACGTTGTATCTTGCATTTGAAACTAAGTTTGTACAAATCGGTCCAACCATCTCTGAGAAAAATGAGTGACATTTTTGACACATACGCACATACATACACACACATACAGACTTTCCGATCTCGACGAACTGAGTCGAATGGTATAGCAGACTCGGCCCTCCGGGCCTCGGTTAAAAAGTTGAAGTTCGGAGCGATTGCATAACCTTTCTATATGAGAAAGACAAAAAATTTGCCAAAATCCAAAAAAGGCAACCTTCGTAAAAAAAATTTTTCCGAATTGCTTCTAATATCGGTGTTTCATGCATAGACTAGCAAATCCAAGTAATTTTGCACCTGTTTTAAATTAAAAAGTTTTGCATCATTTTGATTTGATATCATAGTGGTACCAGTTTATATGGGAAATTGCTGTGTGGCCACGCTCCTAAGCCCGCAACTCCGGAACCAGAATTCCGATCGACACAAAATTCAATAGCAGCCGATGGGAAGGTTGTACCATTCATTTGAGACTAAGTTTGGGCAAATCGGTCCAGCCATCTCTGAGAAAAAATGAGTGACATTTTTTGACACATACGCACATACATACATACACACACATACACACACACATACAGACTTTTTCCGATCTCGACGAACTGAGTTGAATGGTACAGAGGACTCGACCCTCCGGGCCTCGGTTAGAAAGTCGGTTTTTGGAGCGATTGCATAACCTTTCTATATGAGAAAGGCAAAACGTGTAGTAGGGAGATTTTAACTCAACAGATGGTGCTGATGAATGCTAAAACCGTGCTCTAGTAGGATAAACGGAAAAAAATTAAGTTGGGTATCTTTCTTCTTAATGGCATCTTTGACCGAACTGGATTGGGATTCGTTCGGATTGAATTTGAATGAATGGTGAAAGCTCTGATTACTACTGAAAAATGTTGCGCCCAGTTATTGTAAATGATATAGAGATTTCATACAGGAAGGAACTAAACATCCTGAGAATAGCACTAGACCTTCGTTCCACACTTCCGACAGATTAAAGAAGAGACGCAGTGTATGTGCCGGCTAGCCCGAGTTACCAGTAGCCGTCACCAAACTAGCAACCGGCAAACAATCCTAAAAGTTGGAAACAGTGTCGTTACTAGTAAGTTTTTGTACTGAATCGCGTTACCCTGTCGTGCAAGCCCATCGTCAATGCAGATACTAGTTCCGTCCACAACGATATTACGCGGAACGCCGCCGATTTACTTCCTAGCTCCCCGATTCTATCTGCTTGTGCTGAATCTGGGATTCTACTATTCGATACCGTGGTTGCAAGGGCTGCCAGTAAACGACTGACAAGCTTTCTTAAAAGTATGATAAACAACTCAAACTCGACCCAAGACCTGGCCATCAATATTTTTCAAAAAAAAAACCCAAAGACAGCTTCCTGTCGCGGAGTCTTTGCAGAGCGTAACAGACAGGATGTGGAATGAGAAAATACCAAAAATCGACTGGGAAATCAAAAAAGCATGCAGAGCAGGTGATAACCCAAAATAGTGCAGGCAATTTTTAGAGAACACATGGACAGTTCGTACAAGTATTATATATATATATATATATATATATATATATATATATATATATATATATATATATATATATATATATATATATATATATATATATATATATATATATATATATATATATATATATATATATATATATATATATATATATATATATATATATATATATATATATATATATATATATATATATATATATATATATATATATATATATATATATATATATATATATATATATATATATATATATATATATATATATATATATATATATATATATATATATATATATATATATATATATATATATATATATATATATATATATATATATATATATATATATATATATATATATATATATATATATATATATATATATATATATATATATATATATATATATATATATATATATATATATATATATATATATATATATATATATTACCGTAAAAATTTG